>NW_027287780.1:0-62544 GCF_047511675.1 Marmota flaviventris | reverse complement strand
GGTTAGCTTTAGTGTTAAAGCTAGGGTAGGGCTTAGGTTAGGGCTAGGTATTGCAATAAGTTAAGGCTATGGCAAATGTAAGAACTTTGTTATGATTGGGGCTAATTTTAGAGTTAAAGATAGAGCTAAGAATAGTTTTCTGGTTAGGTTTAGGGTTATAGTGATGTTTAGAGATAGGGTTAGTGTTAATGTCAGGGTCAGTTTTCATTTTAGGGTATGGTTAATGGGAAAGCCAGAATTAGGACTAGGTTTAAAACTAGTGGAAGGGTTATTTTTGGGCTTTAGGCTAAGGGTTATTATTAGGGCTAGAGCTAAGTTTTTCTTTAGGTCTAGGGCTAGAATTATGGAAAGTTTATGATTAGGTTTAGGTCTAGGGCTAGTGTTAGGGTTAGGTTCAGATATAAGGTTACCAATAGGGCTAATGTTAGGGTTCGGTTTAGGGTTAGGTTCAGGTTTAGACCTATGATTAGTGTTAGGGTCAGAGTTAGGGTTAGGGTTTGGGTTATGGTTAGAGCTATAATGAGGGCTAGGGTTAGGACAAGTGATAGGGTTAGGATTTTGGTTAGGTTGAGGAATAGAATTAGGATTAGGATTAGAATTAGCATTAGGTTTAGGGTTTGGCATAGGGTAAGGGATAGGGTTAGAGCTAGAGTTAGGACTAGGGTTAGGGTTAAAGCTAGGTTTAGGGCTCAGATTAGGGCTAGTTTTGTGTTAGGGTTATGGCTAGGGTTAGAGCAATGAATAATGTAAGAACTATGTTTTATAGGGTTAGTTTTAGGGTTATGTTTAGGGGTTAAATCTCTAGTGTTAGGATTATGTTTAAGGTTAGGGTTAAATATAGAGCTAGAGTTAGTGTTAGGTTAATAGTCAGGGTCAGGTTTAGTTTTAGGGTTAGGGTTAGGACTCGAATTAAGGCTAGGTTTACTGTTAGGGTTCGGTTTAAGGTTAGGGTGGTGTTTAGAGCTAGGGTGAGTGTTAGGATATGAGTCAGAGTTAGGGATAGTATTAAGGTTAAGATTAGGGCTCGGATTAGGGCTAGGGTAAGGTCAAGGTGTAGTGTTAAGGCTTGGTTTAAGTTAAGGTTTAGGGTTAGGGCTCTTGCTTGGTTTTGTTTTACTGCAAGGGTTAGTGTTATTGCTAGTTTTATGATTAGCATTCGGGCTAGGGCCAGTGTTAATGTTAGGCTTAGGCTTAGGATTAGGGTTAGATTTAGAGTTAAGGTTAAATCTAGGGTTAGGACTAGGAATACGGATTTGGCAATGGTTATGGCTAGGTTTAGGGCTAGGTTTAGGATTACAGTAATGGATAGTGTTAGAAAAAGGGATAGGGCTACTGTGAGAGTTAGAGTTAGTCTTAGGGCTAGGGTTAGGTTAGGGTTAGGGATAGGGTTAAATTAGGGCTAGGATTTGTGTTTACCTTAGGCCTAGAGTTAGGGTTAGGGTTAGGTTTAAGTTTAGGATAAGGAATGGCATTATAGCTATGTTTAGAGATAAGGTGAATGTTAGAATTAGGGTTAGGGCAATGGTTAGGGTTAGGGTAATGATTAAAGCTAGGTTTGGGGCTAGGATGAGAGCTATATTTTATTTTAGTGTTAGGGCTAGGATTAGGCCTAAGGCTAATATCAGATTTAGGGCTACAGTTAAAGATACTTTTAGTGTTAGGTTTATGCCTACCTATAATGAAAGGGTTAGGTTTAGCTTTAGGGTCAGGTTTAGATCTAGGGTAAGGTCTGAGTTAGAAGTTTGGGATAGGTTAACGTTTAAAGTTAGGGCTGGAATTAGCATCATGGTTAGTGTTAGTGTAATTATAATATGAGGTTTAGGGTTTAGGTTTGGTTTAGAATAATGCATAGGTTTAGGATTTGGGATAGGGTTTGGTTTAGACCTAGGGTTATGGTTATTGCAATGGATAGGTTTAGAGATATGTTTAGGGCTAGGGTTTTGATTAGGGTTAGCATTAGTATTATGTTTAGGGTCAAAGCTCGAGTTAGGGCTTGGTTTAGGGCTTGATTTTGGGTTACATTAGTGCTAGGGTTAGGGGCAAGGCGAATGTTAGTATCAGGGTTACAATTAGGGTTAAATTTACGGTTAGGGTTAGTGGTAGGTCTAGTTTTAGATTTAGGGTTAGGGTTAGGGTGATGTTTAGGATAGGGTTAGTATTATGGTCAAGTCAGGGTCAGTGTTAGTTCTAGCTTTCAGCTTAAAACTAGAATTAGAACTAAGGTTAGGGTTAGAGTTAAGGGTTGGTTTAGGTTAAGGGTTAGAGTTAGAGTTATGGCTCAGTTTTGTTTTAGGGCTAGGGTTAAAGTTAGATTTAGAGTTATTGTGAGGGTTAGGCTTAGGGTTAGGGTTTGATTTAGAGTTAAAATTAGATCTAAGTTAGGGCTAGAGCTAATGATAGGGCTAGGATTATGGCTGGGTTTTTAGCTAGAATTAGGGTTCCAGTAAGGGATAGGGTTAGAACTAGGGATGGGGCTAGGGTGAGAGTTAGAGATAGTTGTAGGGCTAGGGTTTAAGCTAGGTTATGAATAGGACTAAATTAGTGCTATGATTAGGGCTAGGGTTAGATCCTGGGTAAGGCCTAAAGTTAGGTTTAGGGTTAGGATTAAAGCTAGGTTTAGGCCTGGGGTTTGTGTTAGCTTTAGGGCTAGGATTACAGCTATGGCTAATGTCATGTCTAAGCTTATGGTTGGGGATAGCTTTAGGATTAGTGTTTATGGCTAGGTCTAGTGTAAGGGTTAGGTTTAGTGTAAAAGTCATCCTTAGAGCTAGGAGATTTATTAGGATCAGGGTCAGTGTTAGAGTTTGTTTGAGGTTAGGTTTTAGGGTTAGGGCTTGAATTAGCACTAGGGTGTGGGTTAGGTTAATGATAGGGTTTTGTTTAGTGTTACCATTAGGTTTAGGGTAATTGATAGTGTTAGGGTTAGCAACAGGTTTAAGGTTAGGCCTAGGGTTCACATTAAGGTAAGGGTTATGGTTAGTATAATGGATAGGTTTAGAGTTAAGTTTAGGGCTAGGTTTATGGTTAAGAAGAGGTCTTGAATAAGGGTTAGGGTTAGGGTTAAAACTAGGGTTACGCTTAGGTTTATGTTTAGCATAAGGGTTCGGTTTTCATCTATGGTTAGGGCTAGGGTGAGGGTTAGGTTTAGGGTTACTTCTAGAGATAAGATTATAGTACTCATAGGGTTAGGGTTAGGATTAGGGCTAGGGACTTCATTAGGGATAGGGTTAGGTTTAGGGTAATGTATACAATTAGATGTAGATTTAGGGCTATGTTTAAAGTTAGACTGAAGTTTAGGCTTAGAGTTAGGGCTATGGTTATGTTTAGGTTTATAGTAAGGGTTAGGGTTTGAGCTAGGGTTAGGTCTATGGCAAGTGTGAGATTTAAGGTTAGGTCTAGGGTTAGTTTTCCAGTTAGTCTTAGGTTTAGCCTTAAGCCTAGGATTATCAATAAGGTTAGGTTTAGGTTTAGAGTAATGAGTAGGTTTAGAGCTAGGTGTAGGGCTAGGGTTAAGTTTAGAATTAGGGATAGGGTTAGGGTTAGATTGAGGGATAGGTTTAGGTTTATGTTTAGAGAAATGTTTAGGCTTTGAGCTAGGATTAGGACTAAGGCGAGGGTTAGGTTAGGGTTACTGTTAGGGTTAGGGTTAGGGTTAGGTTTATGCTTAAGGCTTGATTTAGGCCTAGGACTATCTCTAACTTTTGTGTTAAGTTTAGGGCTAGGGTTAGGGCTATGGGTAATGTAAGAGATAGGGTTATGTTCAGGGCTAGCTGTAGCGTTAGGGTTATGGCTAGGTCTAGTGTTCAGTTGAGATAAACGCTAGGGTTACTCTTAGTGTTCGGTTTAAGGTGAGGGCTGTGTTTAGAGCTAGGGTGACTTTTAGGATATCAGTCAGGTCAGGGTTTGCTTTAAGGTTAGGGTTATGACTTGAATTAGGGCTAGGGTTACTCTTAGGGTTTGGTTTAAGTTTAGCGTGGTCTTTAGAGCTAGGGTCAGTGTTAGGATATGAGTCAGGGTCAGGGTAAGTTTTAAGGTTAGGGTTAGGACTCAAATTAGGGCTAGAGTTATGTCTAGGTATAGTGTTAGGGTTTGGTTTAAGTTAAAGTTTAGTGTTAGGGCTGTTGCTCAGTTTTGTTTTAGTCCTAGGTTTAGGGTTTGGGCTAGTTATAAGATTAGCATTAGGGTTAGGGCTAGTGTTAGTGTTAGGCTTAGGATTAGATTTGGATTTAGCGTTAGATCTAGGATTAGGGCTAGGTCTCACTATAGGGCAAGGGTTAGGGCTAGGGTTATGGTTACGGTAACAGATAGGGTTAGAAGTAGGGCTAAGGCTAGGGTGAGAGTTAGAGTTAGTCTTAGGGCTAGGGTTTTGGTTAGTTTTATGGATAGGGCTAAGTTAGGGCTAGGATTAGGGCTAGGGTTAGTGTTCAGCTTTGGCCTAGTGTTAGGGCTAGGGTTATAGTTAATTTTAGGGTAAGTTATGGTGTTATAGCTAGGTTTACAGGCAGGGTGAGGGATAGAATTAGGGTTAGGGCTAGGGTTAGGGTTAGGGTTATGATTAAGGCTAGGTTAAGGGCTAGGATGAGGGCTAGGGTTTGTTGTAGGTTTAGGTCTAGAATTAGGGCTAGGGATAATGTCAGTTTGGAGTATATTTAGGGTTAGGTTTGTGTCTATGCCTAGTGTAAGTGTTAGGCTTTGGGTAAGGGTCAGGTTTAGAGCTAGGTGTATTTTTAGGGTCAGGATCAGTGTTAGGGTTTTTTTTTTTTTAAGTTAAGTTTTAGGGATAGGGCTCAAATGAGCACTAGAGTTAGTGTTAGAGTTATGGTAATTGATTGGGTTAGGTTTAGGTTTCAGGGTAGGTTTAGGGTTTGGAGAGCTTTAGGGTTAGCAAAAGGGTTAGGGTTATGCCTAGGGTTAGCATTAGGATTAGGGTTATCATATGGATAATATATAGGGTTATATCTATGGTTATGGCTAGGGTTAGGTTAGGATTAGTGCTAGAGTTAGGATAGGTTTTGGATTAGAGCTATTAAACCTAGCTTAGGGTTAGGGTTATATTTAGGGTAAAGTTTAGGTTTTGAGCTAGGGTTGGGTCTAGGACAAGGGTTAGGTTTAGTGTTATGGTCAGGGTTAGGTTTAGGGTTAGGGCTAGGGTTTTCATTAGGGTTAGGATTATTTTTAGGGTAATAGATTGGGTTAGATGTAGGGTTAGCTTTATTGTTAAGGTTGGGTTTAGGTTTAAGTTTAGTTTTAGGGCTAGGTTTACTGTTGATTTTAGGGTAAGAGTTAGGGTTTGAGTTAGGGTTAAGACTATGGCAAGGTTTAGGTTTAGGATTAGGTCTAGGGTTAGGTTTATGGTTAGGGTTAGGGTTTCAGTTAGGGTTATGGATAGGGTTATCATTAGGGTTAAGGGTTAGAGTTAGGGTAATGGCTAAAGTTAAAGCTAGTGTTAGGTCTAGGGTTAAGGTTAGAATTACAGCTACGGTTAGGGTTATGGTTAGGGATTGTGCTAGGGTTATGTTTTGGCTAAGGGTCAGGCTTTGAGCTAGGGTTCGGACTAAGGTGAGGGTTAGGGTTAGGGTTAGGACTAAGGCTAGGGTTATGCTTAGGGTAGGTTTAGGCCTCTATTAGGGTTAGGGTTATTGAAGTTTTGTGTTAGGTTTAGGCCTAGGGTTAGTGCTATGTGTAATGTAAGTTCTAGGGTTCTGATTAGAGCTAGTTTTAGGGTTAGGATTAATGCTAGGTCTAGTGTTAGGTTTAGGTTTGGAGTTAAGGTCAGGTTTAGAGCTAGGTTTAATGTTAGTTTCAGGGCCAGTGTTCAGGTTAAAGTTAGGGTTAGGGTAAAATCCAGAATAGTACTAAGGTTAGGTCTAGTGGCAGGGTTAGTGTTTGGTTTAGGTTAAGGTTTATCCTTAGGGCTAGCACTAAGTTTTTGTTTAGGTCAGGGGCTCGAGTAATAGCTAAATTTAGGATTAGGTTTAGGTATGGGGCTAGTGTTAGGTTTAGGTTTAGGTATAAGTTTACTGGTAGGGCTAGTTTCAGGTTTCGGTTTCTGTTTAGGGTCCAATTTAGACCTATAATTAATGTTAGGGTCAGAATAAGGGTGAAGGTTAGGGTGAGGTTTGGGGTTAGGATTAGATCTAGAATGAGGGCTGGTGTTAGGACTAGTAATAGGGTTATTGTTTGGGTTTGGCTAAGGATTAGGATTAGGACTAGAGTTAGCATTATGAATAGGGTTTGGCTTATGGTAATGGATAGAATTAGAGCTAGGGTTAGGGCTAGGATTAGAGTTAGGTTTAGGGCTAGTTTTAGGGTTAGGTTTAGCGTTAAATCTGGTGTTAGGGTTAGGGTTAGGGTTTGGCTAAAGCCAATGTAAGAACTAGGGTTATGGTTATGGTTAGTTTTAGGGTTATGGTTTCGGCTAGGTCTAGTGTTAGCATTAGTTTTAGGGTTAGGCTGATATTTAGAGCTAGGGTTTGTGAATGAGGGTTAGTTTTAGGCCTAGGACTTGAATTAGAGCTCGGGCTATGGCTAGTTATGGGTTAGGGTTTGGTTTAAGTTAAGATTTAGGGTTAGAACAATGGCTAGGTTTTATTTTAGGGCTAGAGATTGGATTAGTGTAAGGATTAGGTTTAGTGTAGGGCTCAGGTATAGAGCTAGGTTATTATTAGGGTCAGAGTATGAGTAAGGGTTTGGTTTGGGTTAAGGCTTACAGTTAGGGCTCAAAATAGCATTAGAGTTAGGGTTGGGGTTCGGGTAATGGATAGAGTTAGGTTTACAGTTCAGGTTAGGTTTAGAGTAATATATAGGATTAGTGTTAGGGATAGGGTTAGGGTTAGGCCGAGGGTTAGCATTTGGTTTAAGCTAACCAAATGAATAGGTTTAGTGCTAGTGTTAGGGCTTAGGAAAAAGTTAGGATTAGGGCTAGGATTTGGGTTACTCCTAGGCTTAGTGTTAGGGTTCGGTTTAGGGTAAGTGTTAGGGTTTGAGCTAGGTTTAGGGCTAGGGCAAGGGTTATGGTTAGAATCAGGGTTACAATTAGGGCTACAGTTAGGGTTAGGGTTAGGGATAGGGTTAGCATTATGGTTAGGGTTATGTTTAAGGTAATGGATAATGTTAGAGCTAGTATTTGGGCTATGGTTACACTTAGGATTATGGATAGGGTTAGGGTTAGGTTTAGAGCTAGGGTTATGTTTAGAGTAAGGGTTAGAGTTTGAGCTAGGGTTAGGGCTAGGGCAAGCATTAGGTTTAGTGTTTGTGCTAGGGTTAGGGTTAAGTTTATGCTTAATTCTAGGTTTAGGGCATGTATTAGTGCTAGGTTTTGTGTGAGGTGTATGGCTAGTGTTAGGGCTATGGGTAATGTAAGAGCTAGGGTTATGTTTATGGGTAGTTTTGGGGGTTAGGGTTATAGATATATCTAGTGTTAGGTTTAAGTTTTGAGAAAGGATAAGGATTAGAAAATAGGGTTTGTGTTAGGGTAAGCATCAGTGTTCGGGTTAGCATTGGGTTTAATGTTAGGTCTAGAATTAGAACTAGGGTTAGGTTTAGAGCTAGGGTTAGTCTTCGCATTAGGTTAATGGTTATTTTAGAGCTAGGGCTAGGTTTTTGTTTAGGACTAGGGCTAGAGTTATGGCTATATTTAGGATTAAGTTTGGGTCTACTGCTAATGTTATGGTTAGGTTTAGGTATAGGTTTACTGGTAGGTCTAGTGTTAGGGTTCGGTTTAGTGTTTAGGTCAGGCTTTGAACTAGGGTTAGTGTTAGGGTCAGAATAAGGCTAAGGGTTAGGCTTAGGCTTCGGGTTAGTTTAGAGATAGAATGAGGGCTAGGATTAGGACTAGTAATATAGTTAGTGTTTGGGGTATGCTAAGGATTAGGTTAAAACTAGGGTAGCATTGGGGTAAGAGTTTGGCTTAGGGTAAGGAATAGGTTAAGAGCTAGGGTTTGGATTAGTGTTAGTGTTAGGGTTAGGGTTCGGGTTAAAGCTAGGTTTGAGGCTCAGCTTAGCGCTAGGTTTTGTGTTAGGGTTAGGGCTATGGCTAATGTAAGTATTAGCTTTACGTTTAGGGATAGTTTTAGGGTTAGGTTTAGGGCTAGGGCTGGTGTTTGAGTTAGGTTTAGGGTTAGAGTGATGTTCAGAGTAGGGTTAGTTTTAGGGTCAGTGTCAGGGTCAGTTTAGTTGTAGGGATAGCTTTAGGACTAGGTGTAACGTTAAGATTTGTTTTAGGTTAAGGGTTAGTATTAGGGTTAAGATCAGTTTTGTTTGTGGACTATGTGTAGGGTTAGGGCTAGTTTTCAAATTAAAATTAGAGTTAGGGCTAATGTTAGGGTAAGGTTTAGGTTCAGAATTAGGGTTAGATTTAGAGTTAGGGTTAGTTCTAGGTTTAGGACTATGGTTCGGGTTAGGACTAAGTTTAGGGCTAGTGTTAGGGTTAGGCAATAGATAAGTTTGGTACTAGAAATAGGTCTAGGGCTAGAGTTAGTGTTAGTCTTAGAGCTAGAGTTAGAGTTAGGGTTACAGTTAGCAATAAATTAGGGCTAGGATTTGAGCTACGGTTAGTGTTAGGTTTAGGCCTAGGGTTAGTGCTAGGGTTAGTGTTAGTGGTAGTGTTAGGGTTAGGGCTAGGGATAGGGGAAAGGATGTGGTTATACCTAGGTTCAGAACTAGGGCAAGGGTTGAAATTAGGGTTTGGGATAGGATTAGTGTTTGGGTTAGGATTAAGGCTAGGTTTACGATTAGGATGAGGGCTCGGGTTTGTCTTAGGTTTAAGGCAAGAATAAGGTAGAGTGCTAATGTCAGGTCTAGGGTTACATTTAGGGATACTGTTAGGGTTAGTTTTATGGCTAGCTCTAGTTTAAAGGTTATGTTTAGGGTAAGGGTCAGTTTAGAGTTACGTGTGTTATTAGAGTCAGGGTCTTGCTCAGAGTTTGGGTTAGGTTTTGGTTTATTATTAGGGCTCAAATTAGCATTAGGGTTAGGTTTAGAGTTAGGGTTAGAGTAATTGATAGTGTTAGGTTTAGTGTTCATTTTAGGTTTACGTAAGGATAAGTTTAATATTAGCGAAAGGTTTGTGGTTAGGCCTAAATGGATAGGGTTAGATTTAGGTTTAGGACTAGGGTTAGTGTTAGGTTTAGCGTTAACTGTTAGGGTTTGTGCTAGGATTAGGACTATGGCAAATGTTCGGTTTACGGTTAGGTCTAGGGTTAGGTTTAAAGTTAGGGTTAGTGAGGGTTTAGGGTTAGGACTAGGTTACGTTTACAGTTAGGGTTACAGTATGTTTAGGTTTAGTGCTAGTGTTATCATGATGTTTATAATTAGGGTTAGGGTAATGGGTGGGGTTAGAGCTATGTTTAGAGCTATGTTTGGGTTAGGCTTATGTTTAGGGTAATGGATAGGTTTAGGTCTAGGATTATTGTTAGGATTAGGGCTAGGATTAGTTTTAGGTCTATGGTTAGTGTTAGGGTTAGGTTTAGGGTAAGTGTTAGAGTTTGAGCTATGGTTAGGGCTAAGTTGATGGTTAGGGTTAGTATCAGGTCTAGGTTTAGGATTAGGGTTAAGTTTAAAGCTAGGGTTATCATTAGGGTTAGGGTTATGTTTAGGGTAATGGATAGGGTTAGAGCTAGAGTTAGGTCTAGGATTATGGTTAGGATTAAGTCTAGGGTTAGGTTTAGGGTTAGGGCCAGATTTAGGTTTAGGTTTAGGTTTAGGGTAATGGTTAAGGCTAAGGTTAGGGTTAGGGTTAAAACAAGGTGTAGGGCTCAGTTTAGGGATAGATTTTGCGTTAGGTTAAGGCTATGGCTAATGTAAGAACTAGAGTTACGATTAGGGCTACTTTTAGGGTTACAGTTAGGGCTAGTACTAGTTTTAGGTTTATGTATACTTTTAGGGCGATGTTAGAGCTAGGGTTAGTTTAAGGTCAGAGTCGGGCTCAAGGTTAGTTTTAGGGTTAGGTTAGGACTGGAATTAGGGCTAAGTTTAGGGCTAGGTGTAGGGTTAAGTCTTGGTTTAGATAAGTGTTAAAGTTAGGGCTATGGCTCTGTTTTATTTTAGGGCTTGAACTAGATTAGGTCTAGTTTTCAGATTAGTGTTACTGTTAGAGCTAGTGTTAATGTGAGGTTTAGGCTTAAGTTTAGGGTTGGACTTAGAGTTATGGTTAGTTTTAAGGTTAGGGCTAGGGCTAGTGTTAGGGCTAAGCTTAGGGCAAGAGTCAGGGTTATGTTAAGGGATAGGGTTAGATCTAGGAATAGGGCTAGGGCAAGAGTTAGAGTTAGTCTTATTGGTAGTGGTAGGATTAGGGCTAAATTAGCGCTAGGATCAGGTCTTGGATTAGTGCAAGGGTTAAGTCTAGACTTAGAGTTAGAGTTAGATTTGGGTGAAGGGATGGGTTTATAGCAAGGTTCAGAACTAGCGTGAGGGATAAAATTAGGGATAGGGCTAGAGTTCTGGTTCGGGTTTGGATCAAGGTTAGGTTTAGGGCTAGGATGAGGGCTAGCGTTTGTGTTAGGGTTATGGCAAGAATTAGGGCTAGGGCTAATATCAGGTCTAGGGTTATGGTTAGGGATAGTTTTGGGGTAAGATTTATGGCTAGGTCTAGTTTCAGAGTTAGGTTTAGTGTGAGGTTCAAGTTGAGAGCTAGGGGTATTATAATATTCAGAATCAGGTTTTGGGTTTGGGTTAGTTTGAGGTTTAGGGTTATGGCTCAAATTAGCATTAGGTTTGAGTTAGGGCTAGTGTAATGGATAAGGTTAGGTTTAGGCTTCAGTTTTGGTTTAGGGCTCAGGTTAGATTTAGGGTAATGGATAGGGTTAGGGTGAGGCCTAGGGTTAGCATTAGGTTTATTGTTATCGTTAGGGTAATGAAAAGGGTTAGTGCTAGGGTTATGTTTAGGAGTAGGTCTAGAGTTTAAGTTAGGGTTAGGGTTAAGGCTAGGGTTAGGTTTAGGGTATGGGTTAGGTTTTGAGCTGGGGTTAGTGCTAAGGATAGGGTTAGGCTTAGGATTAGGTCTAGGATTAGGATTAGGGTTACCATTTGGGTTAAGGGTATGGACAGGTTTGGATGTTGGGTTAGGGTTAGGGTTAGGTTTAGGTTTAAGACTAGGGTTAGAGTTGAGTTTAGCATAATTGTTAGAGTTTGAGCTAGGGTTAGGACTGTGGCAAGGGTTAGGTTTATGGTTCAGTCTAGGTTTAGGTTTACAGTTAGGGTTATAATGATGTTTATGGTTAGGTTTAGGGTTGTGGGTGGGGTCCGAGCTTAGGTGAAGTCTAGTTTTAGGTTTAGGATTAGGGCTAGGGTTAGAGTTAGGGTTAGGCTTATCATTTTCTTAAGGTTAGATTAAGGGTAAGGGTCAGGGATTTAGTAAGTATTACAGCTATTTTGAGGCTTCAGGTTAGAATCAGGGCTAGGGATAGAGTTAGGGTTATGGTTAGGGTTAGGGCTAGGTTTAGCATTAGGTTTAGGGTTTTGGTTAGGGTAATTTATAGAGTTAGAGCTAGAGTTTGGGCTATGGTTACGGTTAGGATTAGAGCTAGGATAGGGTTTAGGTTTTGGGCTAGGTTTATGTTTATGTTTTGGGCTAGGGTTACCTTTAGGGTTATGTAAGGGCTAGGGTTTCAGCTAGTGTCAGTGATAGGGCTAGGTCGAGGATTAGGTTCTGCCTTAGGTCTAGGGACAGAATCATGGTAGGTTTAGGGTTAGGGTTAAGGTTAGGGCTAGGGTTATCATTAGGGTTAGGATAAGGGTTAGGGTAATGGATATGGTTAGATGTAGGCTTAGGTTTAGGTTTAGGGTTAGATTTAGTTTTAGGGTTAATGTTAAAGCTACGGTATGTTTAGGTTTATGGTACGGGTTAGGATTTGACCTAAGGTTAGGGATATGGCGAGTGTTAGGTTTAGGGTTTGGTGTATTGTTAGTTTTCAGGTTAGGATTAGGATTATGGTTAGGGTTAAGGCTAGGGTTATCGATACAGTTAGGTGTAGTTTTAGAAAAGTTGTAGGTTTAGAGCCAAGTTTAGGGATAGGGTTAAGTTCAGCGTTAGGGCTAGGGTTAGGGTTTAGAGTAAGGTATAGGTCTAAGTTTATATTTATGGTAAGGGTTTGGCTTTGAGTAAGGTTTAAGACTAAGGCTAGGGTTAGGTTTAGAGTTAGGGTTAGGGCTAGGATTATGGTTAAGGTTATGTGTAGGGCTAGATTGAGGCCTAGAATTTGCTCTAGGTTTTGTGTTAGGATAAGATATAGAGTTAGGGCTATGGTTAATGTAAGAGCTAGGATTATGATTAGGGCTAGTTGTAGGGTTAGGGTTATGGCTATGTCTAGTGTTAGGTTTAGGTTTTTGGTTAGGGTCAGGTTTAGAGTTAGGTTTAGTGTTAAAGGCAGGGTCAGTGTTCAGGTTAGAGTTAGACCTAAGGTTAAAGCCAGAATTGGAACTAGGTTTATGTCTAGGGGTAGGGTTACTCTTTGCATTAAGTTAAGTTAAGGGTTATTGTTAGGGCTAAGGCTAGGTTTTTGTTTAGGTCTAGAGCTAGAGTTAAGTCTAGGATTAGTTTTTGTAGTAGTGTAGGGTTTGGTTTAAGTTAAGGTTTAGTGTTAGGTCTATTGCTCGGTTTTGTTTTAGTCCTAGGGTTAGAGTTAGGGCTAGTTTTACAATTAGTATTAGGGTTAGGGCTAGTGTTAGTGTTAGGCTTAGACTTAGAGTTAGGGTTACATTTATAATTATGTTAAATCTAGGATTAAGCTAGGATTAAGGATAGGGCAAGGGTTAGGGCCAGGGTTAGAGTTATGGTAAGAGATAGGTTTCAAACTAGGAATAGGGCTAGAGTGAGAGTTAGAGTTAGTGATAGGGCTAAAATTAGTGTTAGGGTTTGGGATAGGGTTAAAATAGGGCTAGGATTAGGACTAGGGTTAGTGTACAGCTTAGGCCTAGTGATAGGGATAGGGTTAGGTTTAAGTTTAGGATAAAGAGTGGCGTTATAGCTAGGGTTAGACATAGGGTGAGGGATAGAGTTAGGGTTAGGGCTAGGGCTGGGTTTAGGGTTATGATTAAGGCCATGTTTAGGGCTAGGATGAGGGCTAGCGGTTGTATTTGATTCAGGGCTAGGATTAGTTATAGAGCTAATATCAGGTCTCGGTTTATGGTTAAAGATAGATTTAGGGTTAGGCTAATGGCTACGTCTAGTGTAAGGGTTAGGTTTAGGGTAAGGGTCAGGTTTAGAGCTCAGGGAATTATTAGGATTAGGATTTGACTTAGGTAAGGATTTAGGTTTATGGCTCAAATTAGCATTAGGGTTAGGGTTAGGGATATAGTTAGGGTTTGTTTTAAGGTTCAGGTATGGTTTAGGGTAATTGATATGGATAGCGTTCATGATAGGTCTAGGGTTAGGCTTAGGGTTAGTATTAGGGTAAGGGTTATGGTTAGGGTAATTCAGAGGGTTAGAGCTTAGATTAGAACTAGAGTTATGGTTAGTAATATGCCTTGAGTTAGGGTTAGAGTTAGTGTTAGAACTAGGGTTAGGGTTTGTTTTAGGGTTATATTTAGCATAAAGTTTAGGTTTTGAGCTAGGGTTAGGGCTAGGTTTAGGGACAGGTCTAGGGATAGGATTACAGTAGGTTTAGGTTTAGGGTATGAGTTAGTGCTAGGGTTATCATTAACATGAGGGTTAGGGTTAAGGTAACAGATAGGGTTAGGTTAGGTTTAGATTTTTTTTATAGTGTTAGAATTAGTGATAGTTTCAGGATTAGAGCTATGGTTATGTTTAGGTTTATGGTTAGGTTTATGGTTTGATCTAGAGTTAGGGCTATGCTGAGTTTAATTTTAGGGTTATGTCTATGGTTAGTTATCTGGTTAGGGTTAGGGATAACATTAGGTTTCGGGCTAGGATTATCAATAAGTTTAGGTTTAGGGTTAGGGTAATGGGTAGGTTTAGAGCTAGGTTTTGATCTAGGTTATGTTTAGGATTTGGGCTATGGTTAGTGTGAGAGTTAGGTATAGGCCTAGGCTTATGTTTAGGATAAGGGTTAGGCTTTTAGCCATCTTAGGACTAAGGTGAGGGCTAAGGTTAGGTATAGGGATAGTATTAGGTTTAGGGTTATGTTAGGGCTTGGTTTAGGCCTAAAATTACCTCTATGTTTAGAGTTAGGTTTAGGCCTAAGGTTAGGGCTATGGGTAATGTAAGATCTAGAGTTATGATTAGGGCTAGTTTTAGGGTTAGGGTTAGGGTTATGGCTGGGTCTGGAATTAGGTTTAGGTTTTGGTTAGTTTCAGGTTTAGAGGTAGGTTTATTGTGAAAGCCAGGGTCAGTGTTTGGGTTAGAGTTAAAGTTATGTTTAAAGCCAGAATTAGGACTAGGTTTAAGTCTAGGGTTTGAGTTAGTGTTTGGGTTAGGTAAAGGTTTTTAGGGCTAGGGCTAGGATTTTGTTTAGGTGTAGAGCTATATTTCAGGCTATATTTAGAATTAGGTTTAGGTCTAGAGCTAGTGGCATGTTTAGGTTTAGGTATAAGTTTACAAGGAGGGTTAATGTTAGAGTTTTGTTTAGGGTTAGGGTCAGGTTTAGCCCTAGGGTTTATGTTATGGTCAGAATAAGGGTCAGTGTTAGGGTTAGGGTTTGGAATAGCATTAGAGATAGAATGAGATGTAGTATTAGGACTATTAATAGGGTTGATATTTGGTTAGCCTAAGGATTAGGGATAAGTCTAGGGTTATCATTAGGATTAATGTTTTGCTCAGGGTAAGGCATAGGGTTAAGCCTAGGGGTAGGTTTATGGTTAGGGTTAAAGCTAGGCTTAGGGCTCAGATTAGGGCGAGATTTTGTGTGAGGTTTAAGGCTAGGGTAGGGCAATTTCTAATATAAGGACTAGGGTTACAATTAGGCTTAGGTGTAGGTGTAGGTCAAGTGTTAGGGTTATGTTTAAGATTAGGGTTACAGTTAGCAATAAATTAGAGCTAGGATTTGAGATATGGTTAGTGTTAGGATTAGGCCTATGGTTAGGGCTAGGGTTAGTGTTAGTTGTAGTGTTAGGGTTAGGGTTAGGGATAGGGGAAAGGATGTGGTTTACCTAGGTTCAGAACTAGGTTTAGGGTTAGTATCAAGGTTAAGATTAGGACTCTAATTAGGGCTAGGCTTAGGTCTAGGTGTAGTGTTAAGGTTTGGTTTATGTTAAGGTTTAGGGTTAGCAGTATTGCTCGGGTTTGTTTTACTGTAAGGGTTAGGGTTAGTACTATATTTATGTTTAGCATTAGGGCTAGGGTTAGTGTTAATGTTAGGCCTAGGCTTAGGCTTCTAGTTAGCTTTAGAGTTAGGGTTAGATCTAGGTTTAGGAATAGGAATAAAGATTAGGCAGTGGTTATTGCTAGGTTAGGGCTAGGGTTAGGGCTAGGATTACGGTAATGGATACGGTTAGAAGTAGGTATAGGGCTAGTGTGAGAGTTAGAGTTAGTCTTAGGGCTAGAGTTAGGGTTACAGTTGGAGATAGGGTAAAATTAGGGCTAGAATTAGGGCTAGGGTAGTGTTCACCTTAGGCCTAGCATTAGGGTTAGGGTTAGTGTTAAGTTTAGGGTAAGGAATGGCATTATAGCTAGGTTTTGAGATAGGGTGAGAGTTAGAATTAGGGTTAGGGCTATGATTAGGGTTAGGGTTATGATTAAGGCTAGGTTTGGGGCTAGGATGAGGGCTGTGGTTTATTTTAGTGTTATGGCTAGGATTAGGGCTGGGGCTAATATCAGATCTAGGGTTATGTTTAAAGATATTTTTATGGTTAGGTTTATGGCTACATGTGATATAAGTGTTAGGTTTAGAGTTAGGGTCAGGTTTAGAGCTAGGTGTATTATTAGAGTCATGTTCTGGGTTAGAAATTTGAGATAGGTTAAGGTTTAAAGTTAGGGCTTGAATTATCTTTATGGTTCGTGTTAGAGTAATTGTAGGGTGAGATTTAGGGTTTAGGTTTGGTTTAGAATAATACATAGGTTTAGCATTAGGGATAGGGTTAAGTTTAGGCCTAGGGTTATGGTTAAGGCAATGGATAGGGTTAGAGACAGGGTTAGGGATAGGGTTATGATTTTGATTAGGGCTAGGTTTAGGATTATGTTTAGGGTTAAAACTCGGGTTAGGGCTTGGTTTTGGGCTAGGATTGGGGTTAACAGTGCTAGGGTTAGGGGTAAGGCTAATATAAGTACCAGGTTACAGTTAGGGTTAAATTTAGGGTTAGGGTTAGTGGTAGGTCTAGTTTAGGTTTAGGGTTAGAGTTGGTGTGATGTTTAGACTAGGGTTAGTGTTGTGGTCAGAATCAGGGTCAGTGTTAATTCTAGTTTTCAGCTTAAAACTAGAATTAGTGCTAAGTTTAGGGTTAGGGTTAAGGGTTCGCTAGGGTTAAGGGTTAGGTTTAGGGCTATGGCTTGGTTTTATTTTAGGTCTAGTGATAGATTTAGAGTTAGGGTTAGTCTTAGGATTAGGTTTTGATTTAGAGTTAAAATTAGATCTAGGTTAGGGCTAGAGCTAATGATAGGGCTAGGGTTAGGGCAAGGGTTAGGTCTAGGATTAGGGTCCCCGTAAGGAATAGGGTTCAAACTAGGGATTGGGCTATTGTGGGAGTTAGATTTAGGCTTAGGGCTAGGGTTAGGGCTAGGGTTAGGAATAGGACTAAATTAGGGCTAAGATTATGGCTAGGATTAATTTTGGGGTTAGGCCTAAAGTTTGGATTAGGGTTAGGATTAATGCTTGGTTTAGGGCTAGGATAAGGGCTGGGTTTGTTTTAGGTTTAGGACCAGGATTAGAGCTATGGCTAATGTTAGGTTTAAGGTTAGGGTTGGGGATAGTTTTAGGATCAGGGTTATGGCTAGGTCTAGTGTGTTAGGTTTAATGTAAATTCAGCCTTAGAGCTAGGAGACTTATTAGGGTCATGGTCATTGATAGAGTTTGCTTGAGGTTAGGGTTTATGGTTAGGGCTTGAGTTAGCACTACGGTGTGGGTTAGGTACTGATAGGGTTTTGTTTACTGTTTACATTAGGTTTAGGGTAATTGATAGGGTTAGGGTTAGTGATAGGATTAAGATTAGGCCTAGGGTTCGCATTAGGGTAAGGGTTATGGTTAGTATAATGGATGGAATTAGAGCTAAGTTTAGGGCTAGGCTTCTGGTTAGGAATAGGTCTTGAATTAGCGTTAGGGTTAGGGTTAAAACTAGGTTTAGGCTTAGGTTTATGTTTAGCAAAAGGTTTAGGTTTTGAGCTAGGGTTAGTTTTAGGGTGAGGGTTAGGTTTAGGGTTACTTCTAGGGATAAGATTATAGTACTCATAGGATTAGGGTTAGGATTAGGGCTAGTGACATCATTAGGGATAGGGTTAGGGTTAGGGTAATGTATACAATTAGATGTAGATTTAGGGCTATGTTTAACATTAGATTGAGATTTAGGCTTAGAGTTAGGTCTATGGTTATATTTAGGTTTATAGTAAGGGTTAGGGTTTGAGCTAGGGTTAGGTCTATGGCAAGTGTGAGATTTAAGATTAGGTCTAGGGTTAGTTTTCCAGTTAGATTTAGGTTTAGCATTAAGCCTAGAATTATCAATAAGTTTAGGTTTAGGTTTAGAGTAATTGGTTGGTTTAGAGCTAGGTTTAAGGTTAGGGTTAAGTTTTGGATTAGGGCTAGTGTTAGGGTTAGATTGAGGGAGAGGTGTAGGTTTATATGTAGAATAATGTTTAGGATTTGAGCTAGGATTAGGACTAAGGCGAGAGTTAGTTTAGGGTTAGGGCTAGGGTTAGGGTTAGGGTTATGCTTAAGGCTTGATTTAGGCTTAGGATTAGCTGTAGGTTTTGTGTTAGGTTTAGGGCTAGGGTTAGGGCTATGGGTAATGTAAGAGCTAGGGTTATGTTGAGGGCTACTTGTAGGTTTAGGGTTATGGCTAGGTCTAGTGTTAGGTTTAGATTTTTGGTAGGGTCAGATTTAGAGACAGGTTTACTCTAAAGGCAGAGTCGGTGTTTGGGTTCGAGTTAGTGTTAGGGTTACAGCCAGTATTAGGTCTATGTTAAGTCTAGGGTTAGATTAGTGTTATTGTTAGTTCTAGGGCTGGGTTCATGTTTAGGTATAGGGGAAGATTTAAGGCTAGATTTAGGATTCCCTTTAGGTCTAGGGCTAGTGTTCGTGTTTGGTCTAGGTTTAGGGTCAGCTTTAGACCTAGGGTTAGGGTCAGAATAAGGGTCAGGGTTAGCGTTAGAGTTTGGGATAGGGTTAGAGCTAGAATGAGGGCTAGGGTTAAGACTATTAATAGGGTTAGAGTTTTGGTTAAACTAAGAATTAGAGATAGGTCTAGGGTTACCATTAGGGTTAGGTTTTTTCTTAGGTTAAGGGATAGCCTTAGAGCTAGGGTTAATGCTAGAGTTAGGGTTAGGGTTAGGGTTAAATATAAATATATTTTGAGCTCGGATTAGGGCTAGATTTGTATTAGGATTAGGGTTAGATTTTTGCTTTGGCTAATATAAGATGCAGGGTTACCATTAGATTAGTTTTAGGGTTAGAGTTAGGGGTAGGTCTAGTGTTAGGTTTAGGTTTAAGGTTAGTGTAATATTTAAAGCTAGGTTTATTGTTAGGATATGAGAAAGCATCAAGGTTAGTTTTAGGGTTAGGATTAGCACTCAAATAAGGGCTAGGGTTAATGTTCAGTTTAAGGTGAGGGCTGTGTTTAGAGCTAGGGTGACTGTTAGGATATCAGTCAGGTCAGAGTTTGCTTTAAGTTTAGGGTTATGACTTGAATTAGGGCTAGGGTTACTTTTAGGGTTTGGTTTAAGTTTAGGGTTGCCTTTAGAGATAGGGTCAGTTTTAGAGTATGAGTCAGGGTCAGGGTAAGTTTTAAGGTTATGTTTAGGACTCGAATCAGTCTAAGATTACGTCTAGGTGTACTGTTAGGGTTTGGTTTAAGTTATTTTTTAGTGTTAGGGCTGTTGCTCAGTTTTGTTTTAAGTCCTAGGTTTAGGGTTTTGGCTAGTTATAAGATGAGCATTAGGATTAGGGCTAGTATTAGTGTTAGGCTTAGGTTTGGGTTAGGGTTAGATTTGGATTTAGCATTAGATCAAGGATTAGGGCTAGGTCTAACTATAGGGCAAGGGTCAGGGCTAGGGTTATGGTTACTGTAACAGATAGGGTTAGAACTAGGGCTAGGACTAGGGTGAGAGTTAGAGTTAATCTTAGGCCTAGGGTTTTGGTTAGTTTTAGGGATATGGCTAAGTTAGGGCTAGGATTACGGCTAGTGGTTGTGATCAGCTTATGCCTAGTGTTAGGGCTAGGGTTATAGTTAATTTTAGGGTACGGTGTGTTGTTATAGCTAGGTTTAGAAGTAGAGTGAGAGTTAGAATTTGGTTTAGGACTAGGGTTAGGGTTAGGGTTATGATTAAGACTAAGTTTAGGGCTAGGATGATGCATAGGGTTACTTGTAGGGTTAGATCTAGAATTAGGGCTAGGGCTTATGTCAGCCTAGTGTTACAGTTTGGGGTAGATTTAGGGTTAGGTTTGTGTCTAGGTCTAGTGTAAGTTTTATTTTTATTGTAAGGGTTAGGTTTAGAGCTAGGTGTATTTTTAAGGTCAGTATCAGGGTTAGGGTTTGTTTTAGGTTAAGGTTTAGGGATAGTGCTAAAATAAGCATTAGGGTTAGGGTTAGGACAATTGATTGTGTTAGTTTTAGATTTCAGGGAAGGTTTAGGGCAATGGGTAGCTTTAGGGTTAGCAAAAGGGTTAGGGTTATGCCTAGGGTTAGCATTAGGATTAGGGTTATCATAAGGATAATATATCGTGTTAGAGCTATGGTTAGGGCTAGGGTTAGGTTATTATTAGGGCTAGAGTTTGGTTAGGTTTTGAGTTAGGGCTAGGAACCCCAGCTTAGGGTAAGGTTAGGGTTCGATTTAGGGTAAAGGTTACATTTTGTGCTAGGGTTAGGTCTAGGACGAGGGTTAGGCTTAGTGTTATGGTCAGTGTTAGGTATAGGGTTAGGGCTAGGGTTTTCATTAGGGTTAGCATTAGGTTTAGGGTAATAGATTGGGTTAGATATAAGGTTAGCTTTATGGTTAAGGTTAGGTTTAGATTTAAGTTTAGTTTTAGGGCTAGGTTTACTGTTGGTTTTAAGGTAAAATTTAGGGTTTGAGTTAGGGTTAAGGCTATGGCAAGTTGTAGGTTTAGGGATAGGTCTAGGGATCGTTTATGGATTGGGTTGGGGTTTTGGTTAGGGATAGGGATAGGGTTATTATTAGGGTTAGGGTTAGACTTAGGCTAATGCCTAGGGCTAGATAGTTTTAGGTTTAGGGTTAAGGTTAAGATTAGGGCTATGGTTAGGGTTATGGTTAGGAATAGTGCTAGGGTCATGTTTGGGCTAAGGGTTAGTCTTTGAGCTAGGGTTAGGACTAAGGTGAGGGTTAGGGTTAGGGTTAGGACTGGAGTTAGGGTTATGGTGAGGGTTATGCTTAGGGTCAGTTTAGGCCTCGATTAGGGTTAAAGTTATTTAAGTTTCATGTTAGATTTAGGCCTAGGGTTTGTGCTATGTGTAATGTAAGATCTAGGGTTGTGATTAGAGCTAGTTTTAGGGTTAGGCTTAACCCTAGTCTAGTGCTACGTTTAGGTTTGGGTTAGGGTCAGGTTTATAGCTAGGTTTAAAGTTAGTGTCAGGGCCAGTGTTCAGGTTAAAGTTAGGGGTACGGTGAAAGCCAGAATAGGACTAGGGTTAGGTCTAGTGGTAGGTTTAGTGTTTGGTTTAGGTTAAGGGTTATTTTTAGGGATAGGACTATGTTTTAGTTTAGGTCAAGGGCTAGAGTAATAGCTAGATTTAGGATTAAGTTTAGGTATGTGGCTAGTGTTAGGTTTAGGATTAGGTATAAGTTTACTGGTAGGGCTAGTTTCAGGTTTCGGTTTCATTTTAGGGTCAAATTTAGACCTATAATTAGTGTTATGTTCAGAATAAGGGTGAAGGTTTGGGTGAGGTTTTAGATTAGGGTTAGATCTAGAATTTGGCTAGTTTTAGGACTAGTAAGAGAGTTATTGTTTGGGTTTGGTTAAGGATAAGGATTAGGACTATAGTTAGCATTATGAATAGGGTTTGTTTTGGGGTAATGGATAGGATTAGAGCTAGGGTTAGGGCTAGGTTTAGGGTTAGGTTTAGGGCCAGTTTTAGGGTTAGGGTTAGGGTTAAATCTAGTCTTAGGGCATGGATTAGTGCTATTTTTGTGTTAGAGTTAGTGCTAGGTTTTGACTAAGGCCAATGTAAGAACTAGGGTTATGATTAGGATTAGTTTTAGGGTTAGGGTTACGGCTAGGTCTAGTGTTAGCATTAGTTTTAGGGTTAGGGTGATATTTAGAGCTAGGCTTTGTGTTTGGATATGAGTCAGTGTGAGGGTTAGTTTTAGGCCTAGACTCGAATTAGAGCTCGGGTTATGGCTAGTCATTGGTTAGGATTTGGTTTAGTTTAAGATTTAGGGTTAGAACAATGGCTAGGGTTAGGGGTAGGGTTAAGGTTAGGTTTCAAATAGGGCTACGTTTAGCTCTATGATTAGTGTTAGGGTTAGGCATATGGTTAGGGCTAAGGTTCGGGTTTGTTTTAAGGGAAGGGTTGGGGTTATATAGCTAGGTTCAGTGCTAGGACAAGGTTTATATTTAGGGATAGGGCTAGGTGAAAGTTTCGTTTAGGATTAAGTCTAGGTTTAGGGCTAGGATTAGGTCTAGGGTTTGTGTTAGGGTTAGGGCTAGAATAAGGGCTAGGGCTAATATCAGGTCTAGGGTTATGGTTAGGGATAGAGTTAGGGATATGTTTATGGCTAGGTCTGGTGTAAGGGTTAGGTTTAGCATAGGGTCAGGTATAGAGCTAGGTTATTATTACGGTCAGAGTATGGGTTAAGGATTGGTTTGGGTTAAGGTTTAAGGTTAGGGCTCAAATTAGCATTAGGGTTAGCGTTAGTGTTAGAGTAATGAATAAAACTAGGTTTACACTTTAGGTTAGGTTTAGAGTAATATATAGGGTGACTGTTAGGCATAGGTTTGGGTTAGGCCTAGAGTTAATATTAGGTTTAGGCTTATATTTAGAGTAATAAATATGTTTAGTGCTAGTGTTAGGGCTTAGGTTAAGGTTAGGATTAGGGCTAGGGTTTGGGTTACAACTTGGGCTAGTGTTATGGTTAGTTTTAGTGTAAGTGTTAGGGTTTGAGCTAGGGTTAGGGCTAGGTTGAGGTTTATGGTTAGAGTCAGGGCTACAGTTAGGGTTAGGGTTAGGGCTAGGTTTAGCATTAGGTTTATGGTTATGTCTAAGGTAATGGATAAAGTTAGAGCTAGAATTTGGGCTATGGTTTCAGTTAGGATGAGGGATAGGGTTAGAGTTAGGATTAGAGCTACAGTTATGTTTAGAGTAAGGGTTAGAGTTTGAGCTAGGGTTTGATCTAGGGCAAGCATTAGGCTTAGGGTTTGTGCTACGGTTAGGGTTAAGGTTATGCTTAGGTCTAGGTTTAGGGCTTGTATTAGGGCTAGGTTTTGTGTGAGGTTTATGGCTAGTGTTATGGCTATGGATAATGTAAGACCTAGTGTTATGGTTATGGCTAGTTTTTTTGTGTTAGTGTTATACATATGTCTAGTGTTAGGTTTAAGTTTTCTGTTAGGATAAGGTTTAGAACTAGGGTTTGTGTTAGTGTAAGCATCATTGTTCGGGCTAGCATTGAGTTTTCGTTAGGGTCAGAATTAGAACTAGGTTTAATCTAGGGCTAGGGTTAGTCTTTGCTTTAGGTTAATGGTTATTTTAGGTCTAGGGCTAGGTTTTTGTTTAGGACTAGGGCTAGATTTATGGATATATTTAGGATTAAGTTTGGGTCTAGTGCTAGTGTTATGGTTAGTTTTAGGTATAGGTTTACTGGTAAGGCTAGTGTTAGGGTTCGGGTTAGTAGTAAGGTCAGGCTTTGATCTATTTTTAGTGTTATGGTCAAAATAAGGGAAGGGTTTGGCTTAGGTTTCGGGTTAAGGTTAGAGACAGAATTAGGGATAGGTTTAGGACTAGTAATTGAGTTAGGTTTTGGGGTAAGCTAAGTGTTAGGGTTAGAACTAGGGTAGCATTAGAGTGAGAGTTTGGCTTAGGGTAAAGAATATGTTTAGAGCTAGGGTTTGGATTAGTGTTAGGGTTAGGGTTAGTGTTAAAGATAGAATTGAGTATCAGATTAGCACTAGGTTTTGTGTTAGGGTTAGGGCTCTGGCTAATATAAGAACTAGCTTTACAGTTAGAGAGAGTTTTAGGGTTAGGATTAGGGCTAGGTCTAGTGTTTGGTTTAGGTTTAGGGTTAGGGTGATGTTTAGAGGTAGGGTTAGTTTTAGGGTCAGAGTCAGGGTCAGTATTAGTGGTAGGGATAAGGTTAGGACTAAGTGTAGCATTAGGATTTGGTTTAGGTTAAGGTTTAGGATTAGGGCTATAGCTTAGTTTTGTTTGTGGGCTATGGCTAGGGTTAGGGCTAGTTTTCTAATTAGAATTAGGTTTAGGGCTAGAGTTAGGGTGAGGTTTAGGTTTATAATTAGGGTAGATTTAGAGTTAGGGGTACTTCTAGGTTTAGGACTATGGCTAGGTTTAGGGCTAAGGTTAGGGCTAGTGTTAGGGTTAGGCAATAGATAAAGTTGGTACTAGAAATAGGTCTTGGGCTACAGTTAGGTTAGTCTTAGGGCTAAGGTTAGAGTTAGGGTTACAGTTAGCAATAAATTAGGGCTAGGATTAGAGCTATGGTTAGTGTTAGGATTAGGTGTAGAGTTAGGGCTAAGTTTAGTGTTAGAGATAGTGTTAGAGTTAGGGATAGTGATAGGGGAAAGGATATACCTAGGTTAAGAAATAGGGCGAGGGTTGAAATTAGGGTTTGGGCTAGGGTTAGGGTTTGGGTAAGGGTTAAAGCTAGGTTTAAGGCTAGGATGAGGGCTCTGCTTTGTGTTAGGTTTAAGGAAAAATTAGGTAGAGTTCTAATATCAGGTCTAAGGATACGGTTAGGGATATTTTTAGTGTTAGTTTTATGGCTAGGTCTAGTTTAAGGGTTATGTTTCGGGTAAGGATCAGGTTTAGAGCTAGGTGTGTTATTAGAGTCAGTGTCTTGTTCAGAGTTTGAGTTAAGTTTTGGATTAGTTTTAGGCCTCGAATTAGCAATAGGGTTAGGGTTAGAGTTTGAGTAATTGATAGGGTTAGGTTTAGTGTTCAGGTTGGTTTTAGGTAAGAATAAGGTTAGTGTTAGCGATAGGTTTAGGGTTAAGCCTAAATGGATAGCGTTAGATTTATGTTTAGGACTAGGGTTAGTGTTAGGTTTAGCGTAACTCTTAGGATTTGAGATAGGATTAGGACTACGGCAAGGGTTAGTTTTACAGTTGGTTCTAGGGTTAGGTTTACATTTAGGGTTAGTGTAGGTTTAGAGTTAGGACAAGGGTTAAGTTTACAGTTAGGGTTAGAATAGTTTTAGGGTTAGGGTAGTGTTACCTTGACATTTATAGTTAGGGTTAGGGTAATGGTTTTGGTTAGAATTATATTTAGAGCTATGTTTGGGTTAGGCTTATGTTTAGGGTAATGGATAGGTTACAGCTAGGTTTATAGTTAGGATAAGGGCTAGTTTTAGGGTTAGGGTTAGGTCTAGGGTTAGCATTATGGTTAGGTTTAGGGTAAGTGTTAGGGTTTGAGCTATGGTTAGGGTTATCGTGACATTAGGGTTAGTGTCAGGTCTAGGTTTAGGATTAGGGTTAAGTTTAGGGCTAGGTTTAGCACTAGGATTAGGGTTATGTTTAGGGTAATGGATAGGATTAGAGCTAGAGTTAGGGCTAGGATTATGGTTAGGATTAAGTCTAGGGTTAGGTTTAGGGTTAGGGCCATTTTTAGGTTTAGGGTTAGTTTTAGACTAATGATTAAGTTTAGGGATAGGGTTAGGGTTAAAACCAGGTGGAGGGCTCAGTATAGGGCTAGGTTTTGGGTTAGGTTAGGGCTAGGATTAGGGCTAAGGCTAATGTAAGAACTAGAGTTATGATTAGGCAACTTGTAGGGCTACTGTTAGGGCTAGTTCTAGTTTTAGGGTTAGGTATACATTTTGGTGATGTTTGAGCTAGGGTTAGTTTAAGATAAGAGTCAGGCTCAAGGTTAGTTTTGGGGTTATGTTAGGACTGGAATTAGGGCTGATGTTAGGACTAGGTGTAGGGTTAGGTATTGGTTTAGGTAAAGCGTTAGGTTTAGGGCTATGGCTCAGTTTTGTTTTAGGGCTTGAACTAGATTAATGCTAGTTTTAGGTTTAGTGTTAGTTTTAGGGCTAGTGTTAGTGTGAGATTTAGGCTTAGGGTTAAAGTTGGTCTTAGAGTTATGGTTAGTTCTAGGGTTAGGGCTCGGGCTAGTGTTAGGGCAAAAGTTAGGGCAAGTGTTATGGTTATGGTAAGGAATAGGATTAGATCTAAGAATACGGCTAGGGTGAGAGTTAGAATTAGTCTTAGTCCTGGTGGTAGGATTAGGGCTAAATTAATGCTAGGATGAGGTCTAGGATTAGTGTAAGGGTTAAGTCTAGAGTTAGAGTTAGGGTTATATTTGGAGGAAGGGATGAGGTTATAGCAAGTTCAGAACTAGGGTGAGGGATAAAATTAGGGATATGGCTAGAGTTAGGGTTTGGGTTAGGATCAAGACTAGTTATAGGTCTAGGATGAGGGCTAGCATTTGTGTTAGGTTTATGGCAAGAATTAGGGCTAGGGCTAATATCAGGTCTAGGGTTATGGTTAGGAATAATTTTTGGGTAAGATTTATGGCTAGGTTTAGTGTCAGAGTTAGGTTTATGGTGAGGTTCAAGTTGAGAGCTAGGGTATTATAATAGAGTCAGGTTTTGGGTTTGTGTTAGGTTGAGGTTTAGGGTTATGGCTCAAATTAGCATTAGGTTTGAGTTAGAATTAGGATAATGGATAACGTTAGGTTTAGGCTTCAGTTTAGGTTTAGGGCTCAGATTAGGTTTAAGGTAATGGATAGGGTTAGTGTTCGGCCTAGGGTTAGCATTAGGTTTATGGTTATCATTAGGGTAATGGATAGGTTTAGAGCTAGGGTTAGGGCTAGGGTTATGTTTAGTATTATGGCTATATTTAGGGTTAGGGTTAAGGCTAGGGTTAGTTTTAGAATATGGCTTAGGGTTTGAGCTAGGGTTAGTGCTAAGAATAGGGTTAGGCTTAGGATTAGGTCTAGGATTAGGATTAGGGTTACCATTAGGGTTAAGTGTATAGACAGGTTTAGATGTTAAGTTAGGGGGGTTAGGGTTAGGTTTAGATTTAGGACTAGGGTTAGTGTTACGTTTAGCATAATTGTTAGGGTTTGAGCTACGTTTAGGACTATGGCAAGGTTTAGGTTTATTGTTAGGTGTAGGGTTAGTTTTACAGTTAGTGTTAGAGTAGGTTTAGGGTTAGGGTTAAGGTTATCGTGATGTTTATGTTTAGGGTCAGGGTAATTGATGGGTTTAGAGCTAAGGCTAAGTCTAGTTTTAAGTTTAGGATTAGGGCTAGGGCTAGGGTTAAGTTTAGGGTAAGGCTTATCATTTCTTATGGTTAGGTTAAGGTAAGGGTCAGGGATTGAGTAAGTGTTACGGCTAGGTTGGGGCTTCAGGCTAGAATCAGGACTAGGGATAGAGTAAGGGTTAGGGTTATTGTTAGGGCTAGGATTAGCATTAGGTTTAGTGTTATGATTAGGGTAATGGCTAGAGTTAGAGGTAGAGTTTGGGCTATGTTTATAGTTAGGATTAGGGCAAGGATTGGGATTAGGGTTTGGGATAAGTTTATGTTTAAGGTAACAGCTATGGTTTGAGCTAGTGTTAGTGCTAGGGGTAGATCAAGGATTAGGTTCAGCCTTAGGTCTAGGGACAGGATTATGATAGGTTTAGGGTTAGAGTTAAGTTTAGGGCTAGGGTTAACATTAGGTTTAGGATAAGGGTTAGGGTAATGGATATGTTTAGATGTAGGTTTACATTTAGGTTCAGGGTTAGATTTAGTTTTAAGATTAATGTTAAGGCTACGGTTATGTTTAGGTTTATGGTATGGGTTAGGTTTTGAGCTAGGGTTATGGCTAGGTTTAGGGTTAGGTCTAGGGATAAGGTAATGGTAGGTTTAAGATTAGGGTTAGAGTTAGGGGTAGGGTTATCATTAACATTAGGGTTGCGGTTAAGGTAATGGATAGAGTTAGTTTAGGTTTAGATTTAGAATCAGTGATAGTTTTAGGATTAGAGCTATGGTTATGTTTAGGATTATGGTTAGGTTTATGGTTTGATCTAGAGTTAGGGCTATGCTGAATGTTAATTTTAAGGTTATGTCTCTGGTTAGTTTTCCAGTTAGGTTTAGGTTTAACATAAGTGTTCTGGCCAGGATTTTCAATAAGGTTAGGTTTAGGGTTAGGGTAATGGATAGGTTTAGATCTAGGTTTCGGGCTAGGTTAAGTTTAATATTTGGGCTAGGTTTAGGGTGAGAGGTAGGGATAGGTCTAGGTTTATGTTTAGGGTAAAAGTTAGGCTTTGACTATCTTCAGACTAACATGAGGGCTAGGGTTACATGTAGGGCTAGTGTTAGGTTTAGGGTTATGCTTAAGGCTAGGTTTAGGCCTAAACTTAGCTCTATGTTTAGTGTTAGGTTTAGTCCTAGGGTTAGGGCTATGGGTAATGTAAGATCTAGGGTTATGATTAGGGATAGTTTTAGGGTTAGGGTTATGGCTGGGTCTAGAAATAGGTTTAGGTTTTGGTTAGTTTCAGGTTTGGAGGTAGGTTTAGTGTTAAAGGCAGGGTCAGTGTTTGGGTTAGAGTTAAAGTTAGGGTTGCAGCCAGAATTAGGACTAGGTTTAAGTCTAGGGTTTGAGTTAGTATTTGGGTGAGGTAAAGGTTTTTATTAGGGGTAGGGCTAGGATTTTGTTTAGGTTTAGAGCTGGAATTCAGGCTAGATTTAGGATTAGGTTTAGGTCTACAGATAGTGGTAGGGTTAGGTTTAGGCATAAGTTTACAAGTAGGGCTAGTGTTAGGGTTTGGTTTACGGTTAGGGTCAGGATAGCCCTAGGGTATATGTTATGTTCAGAATGAGGTTCAGCGTTGGGGTTAGGGTTTGTGATAATATTAGAGCTAGAATAAGATCTAGGGTTAGTGCTATTAATATGGTTAGGATTTGGTTAGCCTAAGGATTAAGGATAGGTCTAGATTTACCATTAGGTTTAAGGTTTTGCTCAGCGTATGGTATAGTGTTAGGGCTAGGGTTAGGTTTATGGTTAGGGTTAAAGCTAGGTTTAGGGCTCAGATTAGGACCTGTTTTTGTGTGAGGTTTAAGGCTAGTGTTAGGGCAATGGCTAATATAAGAACTAGGGTTACAATTAGGGATAGAGGTAGGGATAGGTCTATTGTTAGGTTTTAGGTTTAAGATTAGGGTGATATTTATAGCTAGGCTTAGTGTTTAGGATATTAAGTCAAGTCAGGGTTAGTTTTAGGTTTAGGATTAGAACCCGAATTAGGGATAGGGTTAATGTTAGGATTCAGTTTACATTTAGGGTGGTGTTAGAGCTAGGATGAGTGTTAGAATATAATTCAGGTTCAGAGTTATTTTTAAGGTTATGATTATTACTCGAATTAGGGCTAGAGTTAGATCTAGATGTAGTGCTTGCATTTGTTTTAAAAGTTAAGGTTAGTGTTAAGCCTGTTTCTCGATTTTGTTTTACTCTTATGGTTAGGATTAGAGCTAGTTTTATGACTAGCTTTAGGGTTGGGGCTAGGGTTATGATTAGGTTTAGGATAAGGCTAGATTCAAGGATTGGGCTAGGTTTTGTGTTAGGTATAGGTCAAGATTTAGGGCTAGAACTAATGTCAGGTCAAGATTTATATTAAGTGATATTTTTAGGGTTATGTTTATGGCTAGGTCAAATTAAAGTGTTAAGTTTAGGGAAAGGGTCAGAATGAGAGCTGGGGTATTATTAGAGTCAGAGTCAGGCTTCGGGTTTGGGTTAGGTTAAAGTTTAGGTTTAAGCCTCAAATTAGCATTAAGGTTAGAATTAAGGTTAAGGTAATGGATAGTGTTAGGTTTAGGGTTCAGGTTAGGTTGAAGATAGTGATAGTTTGAGGATTAGTCTTAGGGTTAGCATTAGGGTTATGGTTATCATTAGGGTAATTTATAAGTTTAGACCTAGGGTAGGGCTAGGTTTATGGTTAAAATAGGGCTAGAATTAGGGTTAGAGTCAGGGTTAGGGCGAGGGTTACAGTTAGGATTAGGTTTAAGGTTTGAGCTAGGATTTTTGCTATGGCTAAGGTTTATTTAGAGTTTGTTCTAGGTTTATGGTCAGGGTTAGTGTTACAGTTAGGGCATGGGTTATCATTAGGATTAGGGTAATAGGTTTAGATGTCAGGTTAAAGATAGGTTTAGGTTTATGTTAGCCTTAGGTTTAGGTTTAGAATTAGGTTTAGGATTTGAGCTAACTTAGATTTAGGGTTAGGGGTTAGGTTCACTATTAGCTCTAGGATTAGGTTTTGGTTTAGGGTTAGGGTGCATTTACCTTTAGGTCGAGTGTTATCATTAGGGTTTAAGTTTAGGGTTAGGGTAATGGGTGGGGTTCAAGCTATGGTTTGGGCTAAGGTTAAGGTTAGGATTAGGGCTGGGGTTAGGGCTATGGTTAGGCCTTGGGTTAGTGTTAGGGTTAGGTTAAGTGTAATGGTTAGGGATTGGGCTAGGTTTAGGGCTAAGGTGAGGGTTAGGGTTACAGTCAGGGCTAGGGTAGGGTTAGGGTTAGGTTTAGGGCTGGAGTTAGCATTAGTTTTACGGTTATGGTTAGTGTAATGGATAGAGTTAGAGCTAGGCTTTTGGCTATGTTTACAGTTAGGATTAGGTCTAGAGTTAGTGAGGTTTAGAGTTTTGGCTAGGGTTATATTTAGGGTAAGGTTTAGGGTTTGTGCTAGAGTTAGGGGTAGAACAAGGGTTAGGGTTAGGTTTAGGGTTAGGGCTAGTTTTAGCGTTAGTGTTATGCTTAGGGTTAGGTTTCGGCTATAATTATGGCTAGGTTTTGTGTGAATTTTAGGGCTTGTGTTAGGTATATGGGTAATGTAAGATCTACAGTTATGTTTATGGCTAGATTTAGAGTTCGTCTAGTTTTGGGGTTAGTTTTTTGGTTAGGATAATGTTTAGAATTAGGGTTTTTGTTAGGGTCAGTTTCAGGGTTCAGGTTAGGATTAGATTTAGTGTTAGTCCAGAATGAGGACTTGGGTAGGTCTATGGATAGAGTGAGTGTTTTGGTTTGGTTAAGGGATATTGTTAGGGCTAAGGCTAGGGTTATGGCTACATTTTAGGATTACGTTTAGGTCTATTGCTTGTGTTAGTGTTAGGTTTAGGGTTAGGGTTACTGGTAAGGCTAGTTTTAAGTTTTGGATAAAATTTAGAGTCAGGTTTAAACCTAGGTTTAGTGTTAGGGTCAGAATAAGGGTTAGGGTTAGGGTTAGGGTTTGGGTTAAATTTAGAGCTAGAATGAGGTCTAAGGTTAGTACTAGGAATGGAGTTAAGTTTTGGGGTAGGCAAAGAATTAGGGTTAGGACTAGATTAGCCATAGGGTAAGGGTTTGACAAAGTGTAAGACTTAGGGTTAGAGCTAGGATTAGGACTAGGCATAAGGCTAGGGTTAGTGCCAGTGTTAGGGTTAGGGTTAAATTTAGGGTTAAGCTTGAATTACGGCTAGGTTTTGTGTTAGTTTAGGGCTATGGCTAATTTAAGAACTGGCATTAAGATTATGGCTAGTTTTAGGGTTAGGTCTAGGGCGAGGACTAGTGTTAGGATTAGGTTTAGGGATAGGGTAATGTGTAGAACTAGGGTTAGTGTTAAGGTCGTAGTCAGTGTTAGTATTAGTTCTAGAGTTAGGGTTAGGTCTCAAATTAGGTCTAGGGTTAGGACTAGTTGTAGGGTTAGGTTTTGGTTTAGGTTAAGGTTTAGAGTCACTGCTATGGCTCGGTTTTGCTTGAGGCTAGGGCTAGGGCTAGGGCTAATTTTCAAATTGGCATTAGGGTTAGAGCTAGTGTTAGGTTGTGGTTTAGGCATAGGTTTATGGTTATATTTAGAGATAGGGTTAGATTCTATGTTTAGGACTACAGTGAAAGTTAGGGCTAAGGTTAGGTCTAGGGTTTGAATTATCATAAGGGATAGTGTAAGAACTAGGGCTAGTGCTAGGGCGAGAGTTAGAGTTAGTCTTAGTGTTAGGTTTAGATATAGGGTTAGAATTATGGCTTAATTAGGGCTAGGATTAGAGCTAGGGTTAGTATTAAGGCTGAGCCTAGGTTTATGGCTAGGTTATGGTTATGCTTATGGATTGATACAATGTTATGGCTAGCTTTAGAACTAAGGCAAGGGTTAAAATTAGGTTTAGGTCTATGGTTAGTTAGGGTTAGGTTTAGGATTAAGGCTAAGATTAGGGCTAGGATTTGGGTTAGATTTTGTTCTAGTCTTAGGGCTTCATTAGTGCTAGGGCTAATGTCAGGTCTAGGTTATGGTTAGAGATAGTTTTAGGGTTAAGCTTATTAGTGTTAGGATTAAATTTGTGGATATGGTTAGGTTTAGGGTTCAGGTTAGGTTTATGGTAATGTACAGGTTTACGGTTAGGAATAAGTTCAGGGTTATCCTAGGGTTAGGATTAGGATTAGGGTAATGGATAGGGTTACAGCTGGGGTTAGGGCTAGGTTTATTGTTAAGATTAAGGCTAGGGTTAGGGTTAGGTTTTGGGTAATGGCAAGGGTTAGGGTTATGGTTAGGAGTAGGGTAAGTGTAAGAACTAGAATTAGGTTTTTCTTTAGTGTTAAAGTTAGTGTTAGGGCTCCGATTAGGGATAGGTTTTGGGTTAGATTAGGGCTAGATTTTGGGCTTCAGCTAATGTAAGAACTAAGGTTATGAGTAGAACTTGATTAAGGTTAGGGTTAGGGCTAGGTATAGGGTTAGGTTTAGGTATAGGTTTTGAGTGATGTTCAGAGCCAGGGTAAGTGTTAGGGTCAGAGTAAGGGTCAGGGTTTGTTTTAGGGTTAGGTATAGGACTCAAATTAGAGTTAGGTTAGGGCTAGGTGTAGGTTTTAGGGTTTGCATATGTTAAAGGTTAGGGTTAGGGCTATGGCTTGGTTGTTGATTAGGGCTAGTGCTAGGTTAAGTATAGTTTTATGATTAACATTATTATTTCAGCTTGTTTTAGTGAGAGGTTTAGCTTAGTGTTAGGGTTTGATTTAGAGTTAGGCTTAGTTATAGATTAGGGCTAGAGCTAGGGTTAGGGCTAATGTAAAGGCAAGTGATAGGAATATGGTAAGGGATAGTGTTAACACTAGAAATATGAACTAGGGTGAGAGTTAGAGTTAGTCTTAAGGGCTAGGGTTAGGTTGGGTTTAGGGGTAAATTAGGGCTAGGATTACGTCTAGCATTTGTATTAGGGTTAGACATAGGTTTAGGTTTGGGGATAGGTTTAGGTTTAGAGGAAGGGATGGGTTTAGAGCTAGTTTGAGAGTTAGGTTGAAGGTTACAATTTTGGTTAGGGCTAGGGTTATGGTTTGGTTTAATAATAAGGCTTGGTTTAGGGCTAGCATGTGAGCTCTGGTTTGTTTTAGGGTTATGGCAAGAATTAGGGCTAGGACTAGTACCAGGTCAAGGCTTACATTAGGGATAGATTGAGAGTTAGATTTATGGCTAGGTCTAGTGTAAGGGTTAGGTTTAGGGTATGGGTGAGGTTTAGAGCTAGGGGTATTATTACAGTTAGAATTAGGTTTCAGGTTTGGTTTATGTTAGGGTTTAGGTTTAGACTTGAATTAGCATTATGGTTTGGTTAGGGTAATGATAGGTTTAGGTTTAGGGTTCATGTTATGTGTAGGGTAATTGATAGGGTTAGAGTTAGCAAAAGGGTTATGGATAGGCATGTGGTTATGTTTGTGTTAGGATTGAAGCTTGATTTGTGGTTTGGATGAGGGCTAGGTTTTGTGTTAGGGTTAGGGCAAGTTTTAGAGATAGTGATAATGTCAGGTTTAGGGTTACAGCTATGGATAGTTATATGGTTAGATTCATGGCTAGGTCTAATATTAGGTTTAGGGTAAGGGCCAGGTTAAGAGTAATGTGTATTTTTAGGGTCAGGGCCAGGATTCAGTTTTGTGTTAGGTTAATAATTAGGATTATGCCTCAAATTAGCATTAGGGTTAAAATTAGCCTTAGGTTAATGGATAGGTTTAGGTTTAGGATTTAGGTTAAGATAGGGTAATTGGTAGGGTTAGGTTTAGTGATAGGGTTAGGGTTAGGCCTAGGGTTTGCATTTGGGTTAGGGTTATATTTAGGTTAATGAATAGCGTTAGAGCTAGGGTTAGGCCTAGGGTTTTGGATAGAATTAGGGCTAGAGTTAGGGTTAGGGTTAGGGCTAGGGCTTGTTTAGGTTTAGGGTACAGGATATGTTTTGAGGTAGGGTTAGAGCTAGGGTGAGTGTTAGGTTTAGGATTATGTCTAGAGTTAGATTTATGGTTAAGGTTAGGGTTAGTGTTAGGGTTAGGGCTAAGGTTATCTTTAGAGTTAGGTTAATGGATAGGGTTAGATATCAGGTTAGGATTAGGTGTAGTTTTAGGTTTAGGGTTAGTGTTAGGGTTAGGGCTAAGATTATCATTAGAGTTTGGGTAATGGATAGGGTTAGATTTCAGGTTAGGGTTAGGGGTAGTTTTAGGTTTAGGGTTAATGTTAGGGTTTGGGCTAGGGTTAGTGTCAGAGTAAGGGTTAGGTTTTTATCTAGGGTTAAGGCTACAATGAGGGTTAGGTTTAGGGTTATGTGTAGTATTAGGTTTACAATTAGGATTAGAGCTAGGTTTATCATTAGGGTTAAGGTTCAGTTTAGGGTAATGGATAATTTTAGAATAGTATTAGGGCTAGTGTTAACATTATGATTAGGGCTAGGATTAGGTTTAGGTTTATGGATAGGGCTAGGGTTATGTTTAGTGTTCAATTTTGTGTTTTACCTAGGGTTAAGTCTAAGGCGAGTTTTAAGGTTAGCATGAGGGTTAGGCTTAGGATAAGGGATAAGTTTAGGTTAGGATTAGGGTTACACTTTGGGCTAGTTTAGGCCTGGGATTAGGGCTAGGTTTTTGTTAGGTTTAGAGCTAGTTTTAGTGCTATGGTAAAGTAAGGGTTATGTTTACCATTATTGCTGGACCTAATGGTAGGTTTAGGTTTCGGTTAGCGTCAGTTTTATAACTAGGTTTAGTGTTAGTGTCAGTGTCTGTCTTTGGATAAGGGTTAGGGTTAGGGCTAGAGCCAGAATTAGGATTGGTTATGTCTAGAGGTAAGGATTGTGTTTGGCTTAGCTTAAGGGTTATCATTAGAGCTAGGACTATGTTTTTGTTTTGGTCTTTGCTAAAGATATGTCCGGATTTAGGATTAGATTTAATCTAGGGCTAGTTTTAGGGTTATGTTTAGATATAGGGTTATGGGTAGGGCTAGTGTTAGGGTTTGGTTTAGATTGAGGGTCAGAATAAGGGTCAGGGATGGGTTAAAATTTGGGTTATGGTTATAACAAGAATGAGTGCTAGGGTTAGGACTAGTAATAGGGTTAAATTTTGGGTCAGACTAAGGATTAGTTTTAGGACTAGAGTTAGCATTAGGGTTGGGGTTTGTCTAGGGTAAAGATAAGGTTAGACCTAAATTAGAGCTAGGGTTCCGGTTTAGTTTAGGGCTAGTGTTAGTGTTAGGGTTAGGGTGAAAGCTAGGGTTAGGTCTCAGATTTGGGCTAGGTTTTGGTTAGCATTAGTTTTAAGATTATCATTAGTGTATGATCTAGAGTTTTGAGTAGAACGAGTTTTAGAATTACTGTTAGGACTAGGTCACGTGTTAGAGTAAGTTTTAGGTTTAGGGTGATGATTAGAGGTTGGGTTAGTGTTAATGTCAGAGACAGGTTCAAAAGTAGTTTTTGGTTAACATTATGACTAGAATTAGGGCTAGGCTTAGGGCTAGAGGTAAAGTTAGGCTTTGGTTTTGGTAAAAGTTTAGGGTTAGTGTTATTGTTTTTTTTTGTTTTAGGGCTAAGCCTTTGATTAGGGCTTGTTTTAGGATTAGTGTTAGGGTAAGGACTAGTGTTAGGGTGAGGTTTAGGTGTAGAATTAGGGTTAGATTTAGGTGTAGAATTAGTGTTAGGTTTAGATCTAGGGTTAGGGCAAGTTTTAAGGTCAGGGCTAGTGTTATTCTAGACTATGGCTAGGAATAAGGTTACAGTAAGTGATAGGGTTAGAATTAGGGCTAGGGCTAGGGTGGAGTAGTCTTGAAGCTAGGATTAGGATTAGGTTTAGAATTCGTGGGAGTGTTAGTGTTAGGGTTAGTCCTAGAGTTAAGGTTAGGTCTAGAGTTAGTGTTAGGGTTAGGGTTTGGGTTAGGTTTAAGGTAAGCAATGGGGTTATAACTAGGTTTAGGGACAGGGAATATGTTAGAATTAGGGTTAGGGTTATGATTAAGGCTAGGTTTTGGTCTAGGATGAGAGCTGGTGTTCGTGTTAGGTTTAGGGCTACGATTAGGGCTAGGGCTAATGTCAGGTCTAGGGTTACAGATAGGAATATGTTTTGGGTTATGTTTATAGTTAGGTCTAGTGTAAGGGTTAGATTTAGAGTAAGGGTCAAGTTTAGTGCTATGTGTATTATTAGGGTCAGTGTACAGCTTATTGTTTGGTTTAGGTTAAGGTTTAGGTTTATGATCCAAATTAGCATTAGTGTTAGAGTTAGGGTTAGGATAATGAATAGGCTTAGGATTAGGGTTCAGGTTAGTTTTAGGGCAATGGATACGTTTAGGGATTTTGATAGGCTTAGGGTTAAGACTAGGCTTAATATTAGGTTTAGGATTATAGTTAGGGTAATGGATAGAATTAGAACTAGGATTAGGGCTAGGGTTATGGTTAGGATTAGGGCTAGGGTTAGGGTATTGGATATAATTAGAGCTATGATTAGGTCTATGGTTAAGGTTAGGATTAGGGCTAGTGTTAGGTTAGGGTTTGGGATAGGACTTGGGTTATGTTAAGGGTAAAGTTTAGGCTTTGAGCTAGGGTTAGGTCTAAAGCAAGGCTTAGGGTTAGGGTTAGGGCTAGAGTTAGATTTAGGGTTATGCTTAGGGCTATGTTCAGGCCTAGGATTAGGGCTAGATTTTGTGCTAGTTTAGGCCTAGGGTTAGGGCCTTGGGTAGTGTAAGAGCTAGGGTTATGATTAGGGCTAGTTTTAGGGTTAGGGTTATGGCTAGGTGTAGTGTTAGGTAGGTTTTGGGTGAGTGTCAGGTTTAAAGGTAGGTTCCGTGTTAGAATCAGGGTCAGTTTTTGGGGTACGGTTAGGGTTAGTGTTAGAGCCAGAATTAGCACTAGGTTTAGGTGTAGGAGTAAGGTAAGTATTCGGTTTATATTAAGAGTTATTGTAGGGCTAGTGCTAGGTTTTGTTTAAGTCTAGGGTTAGAGTTATAGCTATATTTAGGCTTAGCTTTGGTTCTAGGTCTTGTGTTAGGCTTAGGTATAGGTATAGGGTTACCAGTAGGGCTAGTGTTATGATTTGGTTTAGGGTTACGGTCAGGTTTAGACCTAGGGTTACTCTTAGAGTAAGATGAGGGTCAGGGTTAGGTTTAGAGGTAGAATGAGGGCTAGGGTTAAGACTAGTAATATAGTTAGAGTTTAAGTTAGGCTAAGGATTAGGACTAGAACTCACATTAGCCTTTAGGTTAGGGTTTGGCTTAGTGTAAGTAATAGGGATAGAGTTAGGGATAGGGCTACTGTTAGGGTTAAAGTTAGGGCTAGTACTAGGGTTAAACCTAGGGTTAGGGCTCCGATTAGGGGTAGAATTTGTGTTAGGGTTAGGGCTATGGATAGGACAATGACTAATGTATGAACTAGGGTTTTGATTAAGGCTAGTTTTAGGATTAGGTTAAGTCTAGATGTAGTGTTATAAATGTTATTAATGTAAGGGTGATTTTTAGACATAGGATTAGTGTTTTGGTCAGTGTCAGAGTCAGGGTTAGTTTTAGACTTAGTTTTAGTGCTATTTGTAGGGTTAGCATTTGATTTAGGTTAAGAGTTAGGATTAGGGCTATGGCTTGGTTTTGGTTTATGGCTAGTGCTATGGATAGGGCCAGTTTTATGATTAGCATTATGGATATGGGTAGTGTTAGGGTTTGGTTTAGGCTTATTGTTAAAGTTAAATTTAGAGTTAGGTTTAGATTTAGACTTAGTCTTAGATCTAGGTTTAGGAATAAGGCTAAGGGTAGAACTAGGACTAGGGCTAGGACAATAGTTAGAGTTAGTCTTATGGATAGGTTTAGGGTTAGGATAGGATTAAATAAAGGCTAGGATTAGCATTAGGCTTTGGGTTATTCCTAGGTTTTGGGCAAGGTTTAGAGTTAGGTTCTGTGTTAGAATCAGGGCTAGGTTTAGGGCAATGGTTAATGTAAGAACTAGGGTTACCATTAGGGTTAGTTTTAGTGTTAGGATATGTGTTAGATTTACTGTTAGGGTTAGGTTTAAGGTTAGGGTGATATTTTTAGCTAGGTTTTATGTTAGGATAGGAGTCAGGGTCAGGTGGAGTGTTAGGGTTAGTTTTAGGACTCGAATTAGGGCTAGTGTTACTTTTAGGGTTCAGTTTAAGGTGAGGGTGGTGTTTAGAGCTAGGGTGAGTGTTAGGATATGAGTCAAGGTCAGGGTTGGTTTTAAGGTTAGGGTCAAGACTCGAATTAGGGCTAGGGTTAAGTCTAGTTGTAGTGTTAGGGTTTTGTTTAAGTTATGGTTTAGGGTTAAGGCTAAAACTTGGTTTTGTTTCAGTCCTAGGGTTACATTAGGGCTAGTGTTAGTGTTAGGCTTAGGCTTAGTGATTGGGTTAGGGTTAAATTTGGATATAGGGTTAGATCTAGAGCTAGGGACAGAACTAAGGATAGGGCAAGTGTTATGGCTAGGTTTAGGGTTATGGTAAAAGATAGGGTTAGAACTAGGGATAGGGCTAGGGTGAGAGTTAGTCTTAGGGCTAGGGTTAGGGTTAGGGTTAGAGATAGGGCTCAATTAGGGCTAGGATTAGGGCTAGGTTTAGTGTTTAGTTTAAGCCTAGGGTTAGGGTTTAGAGTTTAGGTTTAGAATTAGGCCAAATTTGGGTAAGGGATGGCTTTTTAGCTATGTTTAGAGGTAGGGTGAAGATTATAATTAGGATTAGGACTATGATTATTGTTAGCATTATGATAAAGGCTAGGTTTATGGCTAGGATGAGGGCTAGGGTACTTTTTTTTAGGGTTAGGGCTACGATTAGTGCTAGGGCTAATGTCAGGTCCAGAATTATGGTTAAAGATAGTTTTAGGGTTGGGATTATGGGTACGACTATTTGAAGGGTTAGGTTTAGGGTTAGTGTCAGGTTTAGAGCTAGGGGTATTATTAGGGTCAAGTTCTGAGTTAGGGTTTGGGATAGGTTAAGGCTTAAATTTAGGGCTCGAATTAGCATTAGGATTTTGGTTGTGGTTATGGTTATGGTAATGGATAGAGTTAGAAATCAGTTCAGGGCTATGGTCATGGTTATGATTAGGACTAGGTTTGGGTTAAGTTAGTGCTAGGGTTAGGGTTATGGCTAATGTAAGTACTAGGGTCATGATTATGGCTAATTTTAGTGTTTTAGGGCTAGGTTTAGTGTTAAGTTTATGGTTAGGATTAGGGTGATGTTTAGACCACGGGTTAGTGTTATAGACAGAGTAAGGGTCAGGGTTAGCTAAAGGGTTTGGCTTAAAACTCGAATTAAGGAAGGGGTTAGGGCTAGGTGTAGGGTAGGGTTTGGTCTAGGTTAAGGGTTAGGGTTAGAACTTTGGCTCAGTTTAGTTTTAGGGCTAGGGTTAGGGTTAGGGCCAATTTTAGGATTAGTATTAGGGTTAGGGCTAGTCTTAGAATTAGGCTTAGGCTTTGGTTTAGGGTTAAATTAAGAGTTAGGTTTTTATCTAAGGTTCGTGCTAGGGCTAAGTATAGGGCAAGTGTTAGGAATACGATTTGGCATAGGGTTAGTTTTATGGGAAGGGAGTGGATTAGAATGAGTGATAGGGCCATTGTGAGAGTTAGAGTTACTCTTAGGGCTAGGATTAGGGTTAGGGTTAGGGATAGGGCTAAATTACAGCTAAGGTTATAGTTACGGCTAGGGTTAGAACTAGTTTTAGAATTAGTATCAGAGTTTGGGTTAGTTTTAGGCTTAGGCATCGAGTTAGGGTTAGATTTAAAGTTAGTTTTCAATCTAGTGTTAAAGCTAAAGGTAAGTATAGGACAATTGTGACAACAAGGGTTAGGGTTAGGGTTAGGGTTACGTTTAGGGTAAGGGATGTGATTTTGGCTAGGTTTAGGGCTAGGGCAAGGGTTAGTATTAGGGTTAGGGCAGAGTTAGGGTTAGGGTTATGATTAAGGCTAAGTTTATGACTAGGAAAGGTTTAGGGTTTGTGTTAGCAATAGGGATATTATTAGGGCTAGGGCTAATGTCAGTTCTAGGGTTATAGTTAGGGCTAGATTTAGTGTTAGGTTTATGGCTTGGTCCAGTATAAGGATTAGGTTTAGGGTAAGATTCAGGTTTATATCAAGGGTTATATTTAGAGTCAGGTTTAGGGTTTGGGTTATGTTAGGTTTTCAGTTTAAGGTAATGACAGGGTTATTTTTGGGGTTTAGGTTTGGTTTAGTGTAATGGATAGGGTTAAGATTAGGCCTAGGATTAGCTTAAGATTAGGGTTACTGATAGGTTAATGGATAGATTTAGACCTAAGTTTAGAGCTAGTGTTATGTATAGGATTAAGGCTAGTTTGGGGTTAGGCTTAGGTTTAAGTTTAGGGTTAAAGCTAGGTTTAGGCCTCAGATTAAGGCTAGGTTTTGTGTTAGGTTAGGGCTAGTGTTAAGGCTGTGGCTAATCTATGAAGTAGGGTTATGATTAGCACTAGTTATAGGGTTAGGGTTAGGGCTAGGTGTAGTGTTAGGTTGAAGTTTACAGTGATGATGATGTTTAGAGCCAGGGTTAGTGTTAGGGTCAGGGTTATTTTTCGTGTTAGGGTTAGGACTAGAATTAGGATATGGTTAGGGCTAGGTGTAGGGTTAGAGTTTGGTTTAGGTTAAGGGTTAGGGTTATGGCTATGACTTGGTTTGTTTTAGGGCTAGAGCTAGGATTAGAGCTAGTTTTAGGATTAGATTTAGCATTATTGCTAGTTTTAGGTTTAGGTTTAGGCATAGGGTTCAGGTTAGATTTAGAGTAAGGGTTAAGTTTAGGATTATGACCAGGGCTATGGATAGGGCTAGGGTTACACCAAGGATTAGGGCTAGGATTAGGATTCTAATAAGGGATAGATTTAGAACTAGGGTTAGGTTTAGGGTGAGAATTAGAGTTAGTCTTTGGGCTAGAGTTAGGGTTAAGATTAGAGATAGGGCTAAATAAAGGCTAAGATTAGGGCTAGAGTTAGTGTTAGGTTTAGGCCTAGGGTGTTGGTTAGGGATAAAATTAAGGCTATGTTCAGGATCAGATAAGGGTTAGGGTTTGTGTTAGGGTTAGGGATAGGATTAAGGCTAGGCTTAATATCAGGTCTAGGGTTAAGGTTAGGAATAGTATTAGAGTTAGGTTTATGGCTAGGTATAGTATAAGGGTTAGGTAGGGTAAGAGGTTTATAGCTAGGGGAATTATTAGGGTCACGCTCAGTTTTAGGGTTTGGTTTAGGTTTGAGGTTTGGTTAGGGCTCAAATTAGCATTAGGGTTATGATTACCATAATGATTGGGTTCGGTTTAGGGTTCCGAGTAGCTTTAGGGTAATTGCTAGTTTTGGGGGAAGCGATAGGTTTAGGGTTAAGCCTAGGGGTAGCATTATGGTAAGAGTTATTTTTATGGTAATGGATACAGTTAGAATTAAGGTTAGGGCTAGGGTTATGGTTAGGATTAGGTTTGTGTTAGGGTTAAGGTGACTGTCAGAACTAGGATTAGGTTTAGGATTATGTTTAGTGTAAGTGTTTGGTTCTGAGGTATGATTAGGGCTAGGCTGAGAGTTAAGTTCAGAGTTAGGTCTAGGGATAGGAGTATGGTAAATTTTGGGTTAGGATTGGTGTTAGGTTTAGACCTAGTTTTAGTGTTAGGGTCAGAATAAGTGTCAGGGTTAGGGTTAGCATTTGAGATAGTGTTAGAGCTAAAATGAAGGCTAGGGTTAGGACTATTAATAGGGTTAGGATTTTGGTTAGTCTGAGGACTATGGATAAGTCTAAGGTTACTCTTAGGTTTAGGATTTCACTTAGGGTAAGGGATTGATTTATTCTAGGATTAGGGCTAAGGTTAGGGTTAGAGTTAGAGTTAAAGCTAGGTTTAGGGCTCGGTTTAGGGCTAGATATGCATTAGGGTTAGGGCTAGGATTAGGGCAACAACTAATGTAACAACTAAGATTTCCATTAGGGTTAGTTTTAGGGTTAGGGTTAGGTGTAGTTTGAGTGTTAGTGTTATTTTTAAGGTTAAGGTGATATTTATAGCTACGGTCCTTGTTAGGATAAGAGTCAGGGTCAGGGTTAGTTTTAAGGTTAGCGTTAAGAGTCGAATTAGGGCTATTGTTAATGCCAGTGTTCGGTTTGAGTTTAGGGCAGTGTATATAACTAGGGTGAGTGGATCAAGATTATTTTTAAAGTGAGACTTAATACTCGAATTAGGGCTAAGTTTAGATCTAGGTGAAGTGTTAGTGTTTGGTTTAAGTTAAGGTTTAGGGTTAGGGCTATTGCTCGGTTTTGGTTTACTGCTAGGATTAGGGTTAGGGCTAGTTTTATGATTATCCTTATGGTTAGGGCTAGTGTTAGTGTTAGGCTTAGGCTTAGGTTTAATGTTAGATTTAGAGTTAGGGTTATGCTGGGACTAACTTGAGGGCAAGTATTGGGGCTAGTGTTAGGTTTATGGTAGCAGAAAGGGATAGAACAAGGGATAGGGCTAGGGCTATGGCAAGAGTTAGAGTTAGTCTTAGGGCTAGCGATAGGATAGGGTTATAGGTATAGCTAAATTAGGGCTAGGATTAGGGCTAGGTTCTGTGTTTAAGCCTAGGGTTAGGGTTAGGGTTAGGTTTAAATTTAGGGTAAGAGATGATGTTATCAGTAGATTTAGAGGTAGGGTGAGGCTTAGAATTAGGGTTAGATGTAGGGCTAGAGTTAGGGTTATGATTAAGGATAGTTTTAGGACTAGGATGAGGGCTAGGTGTGTTTTTAGAATTAGGGCTAGGATTAGGGCTAGGGCTAATTTTAGTTCCGGAATTATGGTTAAAGATAGTTTTAGGATGAGGTTTATGGCTACATCTAGGCTAAGGGTTAGGTGTTGAGTTACAGTCAAGTTTCGATCTAGGGGTATTATTAGGGTCAAGGTCTGGGTTTGGGATAGGTTAAGGTTTCAAGTTTGGGCTTGAATGGATTTTAGGATTAGGATTAGGGTAATGGTAGGGTTATATTTAGGATTCATGTTAGGTTAAGGATAATGAAATGGTTAGAATTCGAAATAGGGTTAGGTTTATGATTAGGGCTAGATTTATGGTTAGTATTTGATCTAGGGTTAGGCTTAGGGTTATAGTTAGGGCTAGGGTTATTGTTAGGGTTATCTTTAAGGTTAAAGCTAAGGTAGGTCTTGGATTAGGGCTAGGTTTGTGATAGGTTATGGCAGTGGCTAATGTAAGAATTAGTGTAATGATTAACACTAGTTTCATGGTGTAGTTTTAGGGTTATTTTTAGTGTTAAAGTTAAGTTTATAACTAGGGTTACTGTTAGTGTCAATGACAGTGCTCAGGTAGGATAATGGTTAGGGTTAAAGGCAGAATTAGGACCAGGGTTAGGTCTAGAGGTAGGGTTAGAGTTTGATTTAAGTTAAGGGTCATTGTTAAGGCTAGGTCTATTTTGTCTTTATGACTAAAGCTATAGTTATGGCTAGATTTATGAGTAGGTTTAGGTCTAGGGCTAGTGTTAGGGTTTGTTTAGGTATAAGGTTACCAGTAGGGCTAGTGTTAGGTTTTGGTTTAGGTTTAGATTTAGATTTAGACCTAAGATTAGTGTTAGGGTCAGAACAATGGTCAGGGATGGGGTTAGGGTTTGGGATTTGGTTACATCTAGGATGAAGGCTAGGGTTAGGACTAGTTATAGAGTTAGGCTTTGGTAAGGCTATGGATTAGTGCTAAGAATATGGTGAGCATTAGGGTGAGCTTTTGCTTAGGGTAAGAAATAGAGTTCAAGCTAGGGTTAGGACTAGAGTTAGGGTTAGGTTTAGGGTTAAAACTTGTGTTAAGCCTTATATTAGGGCTAGTTTTGTATTAGGGTTAGGGCTAGTATTATGGTTACAGCTATTGTAAGAATTAGGGTTACTATTAGGGTTAGTTTTAGGGTTAGGTTTAGGGCTAGGTCTAGTGTTAGGTTTAGGTTTAAGGTTAGGGTGATGTTGAGAGCTAGGTTTAGTGTTTGGATATGAGTCAGGGTCATGGTTATGTATAGGGTTAGGATTAGTTGTCAAATTAGGGCTAGGGTTACGGCTGGTTTAGTGTTAAGGTTTGTTCTAAGGTAAGGGTTAGTGTTAGGGGTATGGCTCCATTTTGTTTTAGGGCTTGGGCTAGGGTTACGGCTATTTTAGAATTAGCATTAGGGTTAGAACTAGTTTCAGGGTTAGGCTGAGGCATCGGTTTAGGGTTGGTTTTAGAGAGAGGTTTCAATATAGACTTAGTCCTAGGGCTAAGAATAGTGCAAGGGTTACGACTAGGATTAGAGCTTGGTTTAGGGTTACAGTAAGTATAGGGTTAGAAATAGGGATGGGTATTGTATGAGAATTATAGCTAGACTTAATTCTAGGGTTTGGGTTAGGGTTAGGAATAGGGCTAACTTAGGACTAGGATAGGGCAAGGTTTAGTGTTAGGGCTAGGGCTAGAGTTAGCGTTATGGTTACAGATTGGACTAGTGTTAGGGTTAGGGTAAGGGTTAAAGGTTTAAAGCTAGGTGTAATATTAGGTTCAGGGTTTGAGTAGGGTTTGGTTTAGGTTAAGATTAGGGTTAAGGCTTGAAATAGCTTTAGGGATAGGGTTAGGGTGTGGGTTAGGGTAATTGATAGGGTTAGGTTAAGATTTCTGGTTAGATTTAGAGTAAGGAATAGGGTTAGTGTTAGTAATAGTGTCAGTGTTAGGCCTAGGATTAGCATTTGTGTTAGACTTACCTTTAGGGTAATGGATAGGTTTAGAAGTAAGGTTACAGCTAGGGTTAAAGTTAGAATTAGTGATAGGGTTAGGTTTAGGCCTTGGGTTAGAGTCAGGGTTAGTTTGGGGGTAAGTGTTAGCGTTTGAGCTAGGATCAGGGCTAGTGTGAGGGTTAGGTTTAGAGTGAGGTCTAATGTTAGGTTTAGTGTTAGGGTAATGTTTAGATTAAAGTTAGAGTTTGAGTTAGAATTAGGGTTAGGGCGAGGGTTAGGTTTAGGGTTAGGTCTAGGCTCATGGTTAGGGTTACAATATAGTCTTTACGTTAGGTTTATGGCTAGGATAAGGGCAATGTTTTGTGTGAGGTTTATGGCTATCATTAGGGCTATGGGAAATGTAAGAGCTAAGGATATGGTTATGGCTAGTTTTAGGGTTAGGGTTATGGATAAGTCCAGTGTCCTAGTTAGGTTTTGGGTTAGGATAAGATTTAGAGCTAGGGTTTGATTTGGGGTAACTGTCATTGTCGGGTTAGGGTTAGGCTTAGGGTGAGGGCCAGATTTATGGCTAGCGTTTGGTCTAGGGATAGAGTTGGTTTTTACGTTAGGTTAACGGTTATTGTTAGGGCTAGTGCTAGGTTTTTATTTAGGGCTAAGTCTAGATTTATGACTCTATTTAGGGTTAGGTTTGGTCTAGCGCTATTGTTACTGTTAGATTTAGGTATAGGTCTACCAGTAGAGGTGGGGGTAGTGTTTGCTTTAGGGTTAGTGTCAGGTTTAGACCTAGGGTTAGTGTTATGTTCAGAATAAGGGACATGGTTAGAGTTAGGGTTAGAGCTAGAATGAGGGCTAGGATTAGGACTAGTAAGAGAGATATGGTTGGGGTAGAGTTAGTGAGATTTAGGCCTAGGTTTAGGGCTAGGGTTAGCATTAGGGTTAGTGTAAGGTATGATGTTACAGCTATGTTTGGTGCTAGGATAATGGATAAATTTAGGGTAAGGGCTAGGGTTAAAATTAGGGTTAGGATTAAGTCTAGGCTTAGAACTAGGATTAAAGATAGGGATAGGGCTAATGTCAGGTCTAGGTTTTATTTTTTTGTTTTGTTTTGTTTTATACTTTGCCTTTTTATTTTTATTTTTTTTAATTTTTTATTGTGGGTTGTTCAAAACATTACAAATTTCTTAACATATCATATTCCACACTTTGATTCAAGTGGGTTATGAACTCCCACCTTCACCCCATACACAGATTGCAGAATCACATCAGTTACACATCCATTGATTTACATATTGCCATACTAGTGTCTGTTGTGCTCCACTGCCTTTCCAATCCTCCACACTCCCCCCTCCCCACCTCTCCCCTCCCCACCCCTCCTCTCTCTCTACCCCCTCCACTGTATAACCCTGAGGGTCTCCTTCCATTACCATGCAATTTCCCTTCTCTCTCCCTTTCCCTCCCACCTCTCATCCCTGTTAAATGTTAATCTTCTTCTCCTGCTCTTCGTCCCTAGTCTGAATTTAGTTACACTCCTTATATCAAAGAAGACATTTGGCATTTGTTTTTTAGGGATTGGCTAGCTTCACTTAGCATAATCTGCTCTAATGCCATCCATTTCCCTGTAAATTCTATGATTTTGTCATTTTTTAATGCAGAGTAATACTCCATTGTGTATAAATGCCACATTTTTTTTTATCCATTCGTCTATTGAAGGGCATCTAGGTTGGTTCCACAGTCTTGCTATTGTGAACTGTGCTGCTATGAACATCGATGCAGCAGTGTCCCTGTAGCATGCTCTTTTTAGGTCTTTTGGGAATAGACCAAGAATGGGAATAGCTGGGTCAAATGGTGGCTCCATTCCCAGCTTTCCAAGAAATCTCCATACTGCTTTCCAAATTGGCTGCACCAATCTGCAGTCCCACCAGAAATGTACAAGTGTACCCTTTTCCCCACATCCTTGCCAGCACTTGTTGTTGTTTGACTTCATAATGGCTGCCAATCTTACTGGAGTGAGATGGTAACTTAGGGTGGTTTTGATTTGCATTTCTCTGACAGCTAGAGATGGTGAGCATTTTTTCATGTACTTGTTGATTGACTGTATGTCCTCCTCTGAGAAGTGTCTGTTCAGGTCCTTGGCCCATTTGTTGATTGGGTTGTTTGTTCTCTTATTGTCTAATTTTTTGAGTTCTTTGTATACTCTGGATATTAGGGCTCTATCTGAAGTGTGAGGAGTAAAGATTTGTTCCCAGGGTGTAGGCTCCTTATTTACCTCTCTTATTGTTTCTTTTGCTGAGAAAAAACTTTTTAGTTTGAGTAAGTCCCATTTGTTGATTCTAGTTATTAACTTTTGTGCTATGGGTGTCCTATTGAGGAATTTGGAGCCCGACCCCACAGTATGTAGATCGTAGCCAACTTTTTCTTCTATCAGACAGCGTGTCTCTGATTTGATATAAAGCTCCTTGATCCATTTTGAATTAACTTTTGTGCATGGCGAGAGAAAGGGATTCAGTTCCATTTTGTTGCATATGGATTTCCAGTTTTCCCAGCACCATTTGTTGAAGATGCTATCCTTCCTCCATTGCATGCTTTTAGCCCCTTTATCAAATATAAGATAGTTGTAGTTTTGTGGATTGGTTTCTGTGTCCTCTATCCTGTACCATTGGTCCACCCGCCTGTTTTGGTACCAGTACCATGCTGTTTTTGATACTATTGCTCTGTAGTACAGTTTGAAGTCTGGTATCGCTATACCGCCTGATTCACACTTCCTGCTTAGCATTGTTTTTGCTATTCTGGGTCGTTTATTTTTCCATATGAATTTCATGATTGCTTTCTCTATTTCTACAAGAAATGCCGTTGGGATTTTGATTGGCATTGCATTAAACCTATAGAGAACTTTTGGTAATATCGCCATTTTGATGATGTTAGTTCTGCCTATCCATGAATAGGGTATATTTTTCCATCTTCTAAGATATTCTATTTCTCTCTTTAGGGTTCTGTAGTTTTCATTGTATAAGTCTTTCACCTCTTTTGTTGATTCCCAAGTATTTTATTTTTTTTTTTGAAGATATTTTGAATGGAGTGGTTGTCCTCATTTCCATTTCAGAGGATTTGTCGCTGATATACAGGAATGCCTTTGATTTATGCGTGTTGATTTTATATCCTGCCACTTTGCTGAATTCATTTATTAGCTCTAATAGTTTCTTTGTAGACCCTTTTGGGTCTGCTAGGTATAGAATCATATCATCTGCAAATAGTGATAACTTAAGTTCTTCTTTTCCTATTTTTATGCCTTTAATTTCTTTTGTCGGTCTATTTGCTCTGGCCAGTGTTTTGAGAACTATGTTGAACCAAAGTGGAGAGAGAGGGCATCCCTGTCTTGTTCCAGATTTTAGAGGGAATGCCTTCAGTTTTTCTCCATTCAGAATGATGCTAGCCTGAGGCTTAGCATAGGTTGCTTTTACAATATTGAGGTATGTTCCTGTTATCCCTAGTTTTTCTAGAGTTTTGAACATAAAGGGATGCTGTACTTTGTTGAATGGTTTTTCCGCATCTATCGAGATGATCATATGTTTCTTATTTTAAGTCTCTTGATGTGGTGAATAACATTTATTGATTTCCGTATATTGAACCAGCCTTGCATCCCAGGGATGAATCCTACTTGATCATGGTGTACAATTTTTTTGATATGTTTTTGTATCCGATTCGCCAGAATTTTGTTGAGGATTTTTGCATCTAGGTTCATTAGAGATATTGGTCTGTAGTTTTCTTTCTTTGAAGTGTCTTTGTCTGGTTTAGGTATCAGGGTGATGTTGGCCTCATAGAATGAATTTGGAAGTTCTCCCTCTTTTTCTATTTCCTGAAGTAGCTTGAAAAGTATTGGTATTAGTTCTTCTTTAAAGGTTTTGTAAAATTCTGCTGTATACCCATCCGGTCCTGGGCTTTTCTTTGTTGGTAGTCTTTTTATGGTTTCTTCTATTTCCTCAATTGATATTGGTCGGTTTAGGTTGTCTATATCCTCCTGACTCAATCTGGGCAGATCATATGACTTAAGAAATTTATCTATGCCTTCACTATCTTCTAATTTATTGGAGTATAAGGATTCAAAATAGTTTTTGATTATCTTCTGTATTTCTGAAGTTTCTGTTGTGATATTGCCTTTTTCATCCCGAATGCTAGTAATTTGAGTTCTCTCTCTTCTTCTCTTCACTAGCATGGCTAAGGGTCTGTCAATTTTGTTTATTTTTTCAAAGAACCAACTTTTAGTTTTGTCAATTTTTTCAATTGTTTCTTTTGTTTCGATTTCATTAATTTCAGCTCTGATTTTAATTATTTCTTGCCTTCTACTTCTCTTGCTGTTGCTTTGCTCTTCTTTTTCAAGGATTTTGAGATGAAGTATGAGATCATATATTTGTTGTTTTTTTTCTTTTTTTAAGGAATGAACTCCAAGCAATGAAATTTCCTCTTAGAACTGCTTTCAATGTGTCCCATAGATTCCGATATGTTGTGTCTGTGTTTTCATGTATCTCTAAGAATTTTTTAATTTCCTCCTTGATGTCTTCTATAACCCATTGATCATTCAGTAACCTATTGTTCATTCTCAAAGCGATGTATTCTTTTTCCTTCCTTCTTTTATCATTGATTTTCAGTTCCATTCCATTATGATCAGATAGGATGCATGGTATTATCTCTACTCCTTTATATTGTCTAAGAGTTGCCCTGTGACATAATATATGATCTATTTTTGAGAAGGATCCATGTGCTGATGAGAAAAAAAGTGTAAATGCTTGATGTTGGGTGGTATACTCTATATATGTCAATTAGGTCTAGGTTATTAATTGTGTTATTGAGTTCTATAGTTTCCTTATTCAACTTTTGTTTGGAAGATCTGTCCAGTGGTGAGAGAGGTGTGTTTAAGTCTCCCATGATTATGGTATGGTGGTCTATTAGACTCTTGAACTTGAGAAGAGTTTGTTTGACGAACATAGCTGCACCATTGTTTGGGGCATAAATATTTATGATTGTTATGTCTTGTTGGTGTATGGTTCCCTTAAGCAGTATGTAGTGTCCCTCTTTATCCCTTTTGATTAACTTTGGCTTGAAATCTATTTTATTTGTTATGAGTATGGACACTCCTGCTTGTTTCCGAAGTCCATATGAGTGATATGATTTTTCCCAACCTTTCTCCTTCAGCCTATGTATGTCTTTTCCTATCAAATGTGTCTCCTGTAGGCAGCATATTGTTGGGTCTTGTTTTGTGATCCATTCTACTAGCCTGTGTCTCTTGATTGGTGAGTTTAAGCCATTAACATTTAGGGTTATTATTGAGATATGGGTTGTTCTTCCAGCCATATTTGTTTATTTATGTTACTAAACATGGTTTGTTTTCCTCTTTGATTATTTTTCCCCCCTTTACTGTCCTACCTCCCACTGTTGGTTTTCATTGTTATTTTCCATTTCCTCTTCCTGTAATATTTTGCCAAGGATGTTTCGAAGAGATGGTTTTCTAGCTGCAAATTCTTTTAACTTTTGTTTATCATGGAAGGTTTTAATTTCATCCTCCATCCTGAAGCTTAATTTCGCTGGATACACAATTCTTGGTTGGAACCCATTTTCTTTCAGTGTTTGAAATATGTTATTCCAGGATCTTCTAGCTTTCAGAGTCTGTGTTGAAAGATCAGCTGTTATCCTGATTGGCTTACCCCTAAATGTAATCTGCTTCCTTTCTCTTGTAGTTTTTAAAATTCTCTCCTTATTCTGTATGTTGGGCATCTTCATTATAATGTGTCTAGGTGTGGATCTCTTATGATTTTGCACATTTGGCGTCCTGTAGGCGTCTAGGATTTGGGATTCTGTCTCATTCTTCAAGTCTGGGAAGTTTTCTTGTATTATTTCATTGAATAGACTGCTCATTCCTTTGGTTTGGAGCTCTGTACCTTCCTGTATCCCAATGACTCTTAAGTTTGGTCTCTTAATGTTATCCCATATTTCTTGGATGTTCTGCTCATGGTTTCTTAACAGTCTTGCTGAGCTGTCTATGTTCTTTTCCAGTTGAAATACTTTGTCTTCATTGTCTGATGTTCTATCTTCTAAGTGTTCTACTCTGCTGGTAGTATTCTCCATTGAGTTTTTAAGTTGGTTTATTGATTCCTGCATTTCTAGAATTTCTGTTTGTTTGATTTTTATAACCTCTATCTCCCTGTATAGTTGATCCTTTGCTTCCTGGATTTGTTTGCATAATTCATTGTCGAAGTGATCTTTCATTGTCTGATTTTGCTGTTTAATGTCTTCCTTGATACTCCGGATCATCTGAAGCATGTATATCCTGAATTATTTATCTGACATTCCATCTGCTGCAGCTGTTACCTCTTCTAAAGTTGGGTTGACCTGCTTTGCTTGTGGTCCTTTCTTTCCTTGTCTTTTCATACTGCTTGCGTATCTTTCCTGAAGGCATGGGCGGCGGCTCTGCTCTCTCCTTATTCCAATTAGGGTGTTGTGGCTATCACGCCGGCAGGTCACTGGGCCTGTTCTGGGCACTGGCGGTGGCTCTGTCCTGCCCCTACTCCAATTGGGGTGACGAGTGTACCACGCCGGCAGGCCACCGGGCCTGATGCGCCGGTCGGGTGCAGGTTTGCCTACCCTGCAGGCGCGGGCAGCGGCTCTACTCTGCCCCTACTCCAAATGGGGTGACGTGTCTGTCGTACCGGCAGGCCACTGCACCTGTCCTGCTGGTCGGTCGCAGATCTGCCCACCTTTCGGGCATGGGTGGAGGCTCTGCTCTGCCCCTACTCCAATTGGGATGTCGTGACTACCCCGCCTGCAGGACGGTGGGCCTGTTCCTGGCACGGGCGGCGACTCTGCTCTGCCCTGCCCCTACTCCAATTAGGGTGGTGTGTGTACCACGCCGGCAGGATCCTGGGCCTGATCCGCCGGTCTGTCGCAGGTCTGCCTACCTTGGAGGCACGGGCGGCGGATCTGCCCTGCCCCTCCTACCACACCTTCGGACCCCTGGGCCTGATCTGCAGGTTGGTCACAGGTCTGCTCACCCTGCAGGCACGGGTGGTGGTTCCGCTCCGCCCCCACTCCAATTGGGGTCACATGGCCACCACACCGGCAGGGCCTGATCCGGGCGTGGGAGAAGGATCTGCTCTGCCCCTACTCCAGTTGGGGTGACGTGTGTACCACACTGGCAGGCCACTGGGCCTGACCCGCCAGGCTGTCACAGGTCTGTTTACCTTGCAAGCGCGAACAACGGCTCTTCCCTGCCCCTCCTACCACACCCATGTACCACTGGGTCGTGGGTCTGCCCACCTTGCGGGTGTGGGTGGCGGCTCCGCTCCGCCCCCTCTCCAATTGGGGTCACGCGGTCACCACGCTGGCGAGCCGCTGGGCCTGCTCCGGGCGCTCTGGTGGCGGCCCGGCTCCTCCCCTCTGGCTCGAGGACAAATTGAGGAAACTCGGGTGTCTGTGCCTCACCCCCCCTACCAGGAGACCAACTGTTTCTGTCGCCGCTGGTATTGATGAAGTTCTCTCCTCCGCCGCTTTCTGATGACATCAGATCTCTGCCACGTTGGTATCCTATGCGAATGGCAGCATTTCGTTCCCCTTGCCGGGCAACCAAAGCAACGGGTGAGTCCTGACTGGCCCTCAGAAGGACCCGGACCGAGAAGCAGGTTCTGCGGGCTTCTAGCCCTGGGCAAGGAAAGTTCCGGGAGCCGGAACTCGGCCGCTCCGTGCTGGGTGTAAACTCCTATAAGAGTAGGCTCCAAGAAGCAGTCCCCGCAGGCTCAGTTCCGGGAGCCGGAATTCGTCCGCTTAGTGCTTGGTGTATGCTCTGATAGGAGCAGGGTCCAAGAAGCAGCCTCTGCAGGCTCCACAGCCCTGGGCCAGGGCGCTCGGTGTTCGCTCCAATAAGATCAGGTTCTAAGAAGCACCCAGGCACTGAACCCTAGCAATCTGTCTGCAAGCCGCAGGCGAATGGCAGCCTGAAATTACCTGTTCTATGGCTGAATGAGCTGCGGTCAGTCGAAAACAGGGATGGTGACGTCAGCTTTCCAACATGGTGGCTACTGGCCTCCTCTGTGGTCTCACCGGTGTGGAGAACCGAGATGGACCGCTTCCTTCCCCCGCCTCGAACCCAGAATTCAGCCCTGAGTATGGTGCTTGCACGGCTGGCAGAAACTGCAGCGCTGTATCCCTGCGTCGCTATCGCCTCGTTTCCCAGCACGTGCTGCAGACTCTAGCCGCAGGGCGATTTGCTGAATAAGAAGTGTTACCCTCCATGCAACAAACCTCTCGCGTTTGAGTCCCTGTAGCCAATCCTTGTGCGATGGAAATCCTTCCTCCAGGTTCTGGAGCACCCCACTATTGCTGGAAATTCCTAACAAGATAGCCTTTAGCCGTCCTGACTTGTCATACTCCCACACTGTGAAGCAGCACACGGGGGCAATGCACTCCCCTCGCCGCCATCTTCCCTCCAACCATACTTTAGGTCTAGGTTTTAGGTTAGGCTAGGGTTAGGGTTAGGGTCATTGTTTGAAAAACCAGCCTCTATCTCAGAGCAAAGCCTGTCCAAGGAAGTGACATTGCCTTTGTCCTTGGAAAAACCCACAAATCACTCCTAGGCACATTCCCACCCTGCTAAGTTGTGTATCTACAAATAACAGGAGAGATCTGCTGCACCAGGTGTCCCTGACTCAGTCAGGCTAGGTGGGGATCCATAGCAGCCCCCTAGCAGCCACCAATCAGCATGAGACAGGGAAATACCTGGGATATCAGATAACCCTTCCAGGAGTTTATGGTGGTTAATAAAAAGTTGGGAAACCATGTAGTTCAGCACGTACGCCCCTCTTGGCTTAAACCAATCAGTTCAAATGAATACCACTTTGTACTGACCAATCACCCCTACCCAACTTGTTCCCGCCAGTGAATGTGCTAATCATGTTTTACAGTTGTTTAGGGTTAGGGTTAATGTTAGTGTTAAAGTTAGGGTTAGGGTTAGGGTTAGGGTTAGGTTTAGTGTTAGGGTTAGTTTTATAGTTAGGGTTAGAGTTAGGTAAGTGTTAGGTTTAGGGTAAGGTTCGGGTTAGGGTTGTGACTTGGTTTAGGGTTTGTGTTAGGGTTAGAAATAGGATTAGTGTTTGCGTTAGGTTTAGGGTTAGGGTGTTCGTTGTGTTAGGGTTACTCTTAGGTTTATGGTTAGGGTTCATGTTAGGGATAGGCTAGGTATAATGTTAGGGTTAGGTGTAAATTTTTGCTTAGGGTTACAGTTAGTGTTACAGCTAGGGTTAGGTTTAGGGTTAGGATTAGTGTTTCGCTTAGGGTTACAGTTAGGTTTAGGTTTGTTTAAGGGTTATGGTTATAGTTAGTGTTAGGGTTAGGGTTAGGTTTAGGGTTAGTTTTAGAGTTAGTGTTAGTTTTAGGGTTAGGGTTAGGGTTACTGTTAGGGTTAGGGTTACAGTTAGATTTAAATTTAGAGTTAAGTTTAGGGTTAGTGTTAGGGCCAGGCTTACAGTTAAGGTTAAGGTTAGGGTTGGAGATTGCTTTAGTGTTAATATTAGGGTTAGGGTTACGATTAGTGCTAGGGTTAGTTTTAGGGTTTGTGTTAGGGTTAGGTTTATGTTTATGGTTAGGTTTAGGGTTAGGTTTTGGGTTGTGGTTAGGATTAGTGTTAGTTTTACCCTAAACCTAACCCTAACTTTAATCCTTCCATTAAATCTAAACCTAACCCTACCCCTATCCCTGACTCTAACCATAAACCTAGGCCTAAACCTAGCTCTACCCTATCCATTACTCAAACCCTAACAGTAAACCTAATGCTAATCCTCAGGCTGACCCTAGCCATATCCCTAAAATCTAACCTGTCAATTACCCTAAAACTAACCTTAACCCTACCTCCAAAATATCATTATCCTATATGGAACTTTAACCCTAATGCTAATTCGAGCCCTAATCCTAACACTAAACCTAAACCTAATTCTACAAAACCCTAACCCTAAGACTAACTCTAACACTCACCCTAGCCCTATCCCTAGATCTAACCCTATCCCTTATGATAACCCAAACCCTAGACCAAACCCTAGGCATAACCTAGATTTAACCTAACTCTAAATCTAACCATAACCATAAGCCTAAACCATACCCTATGACTAGCTTTATCCTTAACACTAATTTAAAAACAAGCCCCAACCCTAGCCCTAGCACTCAAGCAAAGCCAAGCCATAGCACTGACACTAACACTTAACATAAACCATAGCCTAAGCCTACATCTAGCCCTAACACCAGCCCTAAATCAAGTCTTAACCCTAACCTTAGAACTAATTCTAATCCTGACTCTGACCCTAACACTGACCCTAGCTCTGTACATCACCCTATCCCTAAACCTAATCCTAACACTACACCTCACCCTAAACCTAACCCTAACACTACACCTCACCCTAAACCTAACCCAAAACTAGCCCTAATTGTAGTGCCAGTTCTTACATTAACCATACCCCTAAAGCTAACACAAAAACTAGCCCTAATGCAAGGCTTAACCCTAGATTTAACCTTAACCCTAGCCCTAATCCTAACCCTAGCTGTAGTCTTAACCCTAGCTCTAACTCTATCCCTTACCCTAAGACAAACCCTCACTCTATTGCTACCCAAGTCCTAACACTTATCTTAAGCCTACTCCAAACTGTAACTTTATTACTAGTCCTAACCATAGCCCTTATTCTAGCTCTAAACTTAACTCAAACCCTAACCCTAATCCTGACCCTTATTCTGACACTAACACAAAACCTAGGTTTAAAACTGACCCTAACCCTTACACAAAACCTAACACTAGCCCTACCAGTAATCCTATACCTAAACTTAACACTAATGCTAGCCCTAGACCTAAACCTAATTCTAAATATAGCCTTAACCTAGCCTTAGCCCTAACAATAACCCTTAATCTAAACCAAACACTTACCCTACACCTAGACCTAACCCTAGTCCACATTCTGGACCTAAGCCTAATCCTAACCTGAACCCTGACACTTACCCTAAGAAAAACCCTAGCTCTAAACCTTATCCTAACCCCAAAACTAAACCTAACACTAGAAAAACCCTAAATCTAGCCATAATCATAACTCTAGCTCTTAAAATACTAATACACCTAACACTAGCCCTAAACCCCACACAAAACCTAGCCCTAATTGTAGCCCTAAAACTAACCCTAAGCATAACTGTAACCCTAAACCTAGCCGTAAACCTAACCCTAACCCTTGTCGTAGCTCTAACCCTAGCTCAAACCCTTAACCTTACCATAAACATAACCCTAGCCCAAAACCAAAACCTCACCCAAACCCTAGACCTAATCCTAACCACAAAAAAACTAGCCATAAACATTACCCTAGCTCTTACATTCTCCATAGCCATAACACTAGCCTTAAACCTCGCACAAAAGCTAGCCCTAATACAAGCCCAAAAACTGGACCTAAGCATAACCTTAACCCTAACTGTAGCACAAACTCTAAACCTAATGCTTGCCCTAGATCAAATCCTAGCTCAAACTCTAACCTTACTCTAAACATAACCCTAGCTCTAACCCTAACTCTAACCCTATCCCTCATCCTAACTGATACCATAGCGCATATCCTAGCTCTAACTTTATCCATTACCTTAGAATAACCTTAAACCTAATGCTAAACCTAGCCGAAACCCTAACCCTAACCCTAACTGTAGCCCTGACTCTAACCATAACCCTCGCCCTAGCCCTAACCCTACCTCAAACCCTAACACTTTCATTAAAACTAACCCTAACACTAGCCCATGTTGTAACCCAAACCCTAGCCCTAATCCTAACCTTAACTTAAGGCCTAACACTAGCACTAAATATATTCATTATTCTAAATATAAGCCTAAACCAAATACTAACCCTAGGCCTAACCTGAACCCTATCCCTAACACTAACCCTATATATTACTCTAAACCTAAACTAAAATGTAAACCGAACTTTATCCATTACTCTAACCCTAACCCTAACCCTAATGCTAATTTGAGCCCTAACCTTAAACCTTAACCAAAACCAATCCTTAACACATACTCTGACTGTAATAATAACCTAGCTCTATACCAAACCCCTATGCTAAACCTAACCCTTACACTAGACCTAGCCATAAACCTATCCCTAACCTTTCCCTAACCATAACCCTAGACCTGATATTAGCCCTAGCCCTTATACTAGCCCTAAGACTAACACAAACACTAGACCTGATCCTAACCATAAACCTAGACTAAATCCTAAAAAAAAAACTCTCACCTAGCCCTATCTCTAAATATAACCCTCGCCCTAGCACTGAAACTAGCTATATAACCCCAACCCTTTCCCTAAAACTAACCCTAACATTAGCCCTAACCATACGCCTAACCCTAACACTAATCATAGCACTAATCCTAGCCCTATTTGAACCCTAACCTTAACCCTACCCCTAAAACTAGCCATTGTTCTAAACCTAAATCTTAACCAAAACCAAACCCTAAACCATACTAGCCATAACCCAAGTTCTAATTCGAGTCTAGGCCTAAAACTAACCCTCACACTGACTCATATCCAAACACAAACCCTAGCTCTAAATATCACCCTAAACCTAAAACTAATGCTAACACTAGACCTAGCTGTAACCCTAACCCTAAAACAAATCCTAATCATAACCCTAGTTCTTTCATTGGACGTAGCCAAAACCTAGCACTAACTCTAACACAAAAATAGTCCTTAGCCGTGCCCTAAAACTAGATTTAACCCTAACCCTAACCCTAAAACTAGCCCTAAACTTAGCCCTAATCCTAGCCCTAACCCTAGCTGTAATCCTATCCATTACCCCAAAACAAACCTTATTCATAATGCTAACTCTAGTCCTAATCCTAATCCTTAGCCAATCCCAAACAATAACCCTATTACTAGTCCTAACACTAGACTCATTCTAGATCTAACACTTACCTAAAACCTCACCCTAACCTTCACCCTTATTCTGACCCTAACACTAATTTTAGGTCTAAATTTGATGCTAAACCGAAACTGAAACATGAAACTAGCCCTATCTAGAAAAATTATACCTAAACCTAACACTAATACTAGCCCTAGACCTAAACCTAATCCTAAATCTAGCTATTACTCTAGCCCTTGACCTAAACAAAAACATAGTTCTAGCCGTAACCATAAACCTTAACCTCAACCAAACACTAACACTACCACTAGACCTAACCCTAGTCCTATTCTGGCTTTCACCCTAACCCTAACTTTAACCTGAACACTGGCGCTGACACTAAAATTAAACCTAGCTATATACCTGACCCTAACCCAAAACCTAAACCTAACACTAGACCTAGTGTTAATCTTAACCCTAAAACTAGCTCTAATCAGAACCATAGATCTTACATTACACATAGCACTAACCCTAGGCCTAAATATAACACAAAACTTAAATAACCCTAACTCTAATCGAGGCCTAAACCTACCCTAAGCATAACCCTCACCCTAACCCTAACCCCAGTCCTAACCCTAACCCTAATCCTCACCTTAGTCCTAACCTTAGCACAAAGACTAACCCTTAGCCCAAACATGACCCTAGCACTATTCCTAAACATAAACCTAACCATAGCCCTAATCCTAACCTTAAATCTAAACCTAACACTAGCTCTAACCCTAGGCATTAGCCTACATCTAACCCTACCCCTAATAATAAGCCTGTCCCTAACCCTAACCGAAAACTGAACCCAAACCATAATCTGACCCCTAGACCTATCCCTAAACCTACAACTTGCGATAGCCTTAAACCTAACTCAAAACCTAAATTTTACCTTAAAACCAACAGTAAACCTAGCCTTAAACCTAAACTTAAATCTAAACCTAACCTTAGCCATAAAGCTAACCTTACATCCAACCCAATCTTTTACCCTAAACCTAATGCTAACCCTAATGAAAACCCTAGCCCTAACCCTAACCCTACCCTAAGCTAGGGTTACTAGCCCTAACTCAAAACCTAACCTATCTCTAGCCTTAATCCTAACCTAACCATAGCCCTAACCATAGCTCTAACCCTATATATTATCCTTATGATAACTCTAATCCTAATGCTAACCCTAGGCAAAACCCTAAGCCTTTTGCTAGCCCTAAAGCTCTCCAAGCCCTAAACCTACCCTGAAACCTAAACCTAACCCAATCAATTACCATAACCCTAACACTAACCCTAATGCTCATTTGAGCCCTATCCCTAAACTTTACCCTAAAACAAACCCTAAACCTGATCCTGACCCTAAAAATACACCTAGCTCTAAACCTGACCCTTACCCTAAGCCTAAAACTTACACTAGACCTAGACACAAACCTAACCCTTAATCTACCCCAAACTGTAACACTAGACCTGACATAAGCCCTAGCCCTAATTCTAGACCTAACACTACAACTAACCCTAGGATTCATCCTAGCCCTCAACTTAGCATTAATCATAACCCTAACCCTAACCCTATTTCCTAAACAAAACTCTAGCCCTCACCCTACCTCTAACCTAGCTATAACAACATACCTTACCCTAAAATTATCTGTAACACTAGCCCTAACACTAGGCCTAAGCTGAACACTAGCCCTAGACCTAATCCGAGTCCTAACTTAGCCCTATCCCTAAAACTAACCAAAACCCTAGGCCTAAGACTAACTCTAAATCTAGCCCTAATCCTGGCCCTAACTTAGCCCTATCCCTAAAACTAACCAAAACCCTAGGTCTAAGATTAAGTGTAACTCTCACCCTAGTTCTAGACCTAGTTCTATCCCTATCTGTTAATGTAACCATAACCCTAGCCCTGACCCTTGCCCTATAGTTAGACCTAGCCCTAATCCTAGATCTAACACTATATCTAAATCTAACCCTAACCCAAAGCCTAAGCCTAACACTAACACTAGCCCTAACCCTAATGCTAATCTTATAACTAGCCCAAACCCTAGACCTAGGAAAAAAAAAAAACAAAAACAAAAAACAAAAACAAAAACAAAAAAACAAACAAACAAAAAACTGAGCCACAGCCCTAACCCTAAACATTAAATTAAACCAAACCCTAACACTACACCTAGACATAACCCTATCCCTAACTCGAGTCCTAACCCTAACCTTTAAACTTACCCTGACCCTGATGCATAACCTAACACTGAACCTAGCTCTAAAAACCATGCTAAACTTAAACCAAACCCTAACAGTAACCCTAGCCCTAATTATAGTCATAACCCTCACCTTAAATCAGACCCTGACCTGACTGATATCCTAAAAGTCACCCTAGCTCTAAACACAGCCCTCACCATAAACCGAACACTAAGAGTAGCCCTAGCACTTATCTAAACCTAACACTAGATCTAGCCATAACCCTAACCCTACAGCTAGTCCTCAACATACCCCTAGCTCTTATATTAGCCATAGCCCTAACCCTAGCCCTAAACCTAACACAAAACCTAGAGCTAGTCCTAGGCCTAAACCAAGCCTTAAGCATAACCCTAACACTAAACTTAGCTCTAACCCAAACCTAACTCTTGCTTTAGTCCTAATCCTAGATCAAAGACTAAACATTTCGTTAAACATAAACCTACACCTATCCCTCAATCTAACCCTTACCCTAGCCCTAATTCTAACCTTAACCCTTGGCCTAAACCTAGTTCTAAACCTACCCATTACTCTAAACCTAAACCTAACCTTATTGATAATCCTAGGCTTAATGCTAAACCTAAACCTAATTGGAAAACTAACCCTAGACCTAACCTTAAACTTCACAGATAGACCTAACCCTAGCTCAAACCCTAACACTTACTATAAACCTAAACATAACCATAGCCCTAACTCTAAGCCTAAACCTCAGTCTAATTTTAAACATAGCCCTAAATCTACATCTAAACCTATACATTACCCTAACCGTAACCCTATCCCTAATGATGTCCCTAGCCCTAATACTAACCCTAACCCTATGAGTACTATAATCTTATCCCTAGAAGTAACACTAAACCTAACCCTCACCCTAGCCCTAACCGTAGATCAAAACTGAACCCTTATGGTAAACATAAACCTAAGCCTAACCCTAGTTTTAACCCTAATCCTAACCCTAATTCAAGACCTATTCTTACCCATAAACCTAGCCCTAAACTTAGCTCTAATCCTATCCATTATACTAACCATAACCCTTACCTTAATGTGAACCCTAGGACTGTGTTAAGTTTAGGGTTAGGGTTTTGTGTTCGGATTAGGGTTAGGGTGTGGGTTTTAGTTAGGGTTAGAGTTAGGGTTCAGGTCAGGGTTCTTGTTAGGGTTAGGGCTAGGTTTATTGTTAGGGTTACGTGTAAATTTTTGGTTAGCATTTGGTTAGTTTTACGGTAAGAGTTAGGGTTCAGTTAAGGATTAGTGTTTCGCTTAGGATTAGAGTTTGGTTTAGGGTTTATATTAGTGTTAGGGGTAGGGTTAGGTTTAGTGTTAGAGTTAGTTTTAGAGTTAGGGTTAGAGTTAGGTAAGGGTTAGTTTTAGGGTAAGGTTCGGGTTAGGGTTGTGATTTGGTTTAGGGTTTGTATTAGGGTTAGAAATAGGATTAGTGTTTGCATTAGGTTTAGGGTTAGGGTGTTCGTTTGTGTTAGGGTTACTCTTAGGTTTATGGTTAGGGTTCATGTTAGGGATAGGCTAGGTATAATGTTAGGGTTAGGTGTAAATTTTTGCTTAGGGTTACAGTTAGTGTTACAGCTAGGGTTAGGTTTAGGGTTAGGATTAGTGTTTCGCTTAGGGTTACAGTTAGGTTTAGGTTTGTTTAAGGGTTATGGTTATAGTTAGTGTTAGGGTTAGGGTTAGGTTTAGGGTTAGTTTTAGAGTTAGTGTTAGTTTTAGGGTTAGGGTTAGGGTTACTGTTAGGGTTAGGGTTACTGTTAGACTTAAATTTAGAGTTAAGTTTAGGGTTAGTGTTAGGGCCAGGCTTACAGTTAAGGTTAAGGTTAGGGTTGGAGATTGCTTTAGTGTTAATATTAGGGTTAGGGTTACGATTAGTGCTAGGGTTAGTTTTAGGGTTTGTGTTAGGGTTAGGTTTATGTTTATGGTTAGGTTTAGGGTTAGGTTTTGGGTTGTGGTTAGGATTAGTGTTAGTTTTACCCTAAACCTAACCCTAACTTTAATCCTTCCATTAAATCTAAACCTAACCCTACCCCTATCCCTGACTCTAACCATAAACCAAGGCCTAAACCTAGCTCTACCCTATCCATTACTCAAACCCTAACAGTAAACCTAATGCTAATCCTCAGGCTGACCCTAGCCATATCCCTAAATCTAACCTGTCAATTACCCTAAAACTAACCTTAACCCTACCTCCAAAATATCATTATCCTATATGGAACTTTAACCCTAATGCTAATTCGAGCCCTAATCCTAACACTAAACCTAAACCTAATTCTACAAAACCCTAACCCTAAGACTAACTCTAACACTCACCCTAGCCCTATCCCTAGATCTAACCCTATCCCTTATGATAACCCAAACCCTAGACCAAACCCTAGGCATAACCTAGATTTAACCTAACTCTAAATCTAACCATAACCATAAGCCTAAACCATACCCTATGACTAGCTTTATCCTTAACACTAATTTAAAAACAAGCCCCAACCCTAGCCCTAGCACTCAAGCAAAGCCAAGCCATAGCACTGACACTAACACTTAACATAAACCATAGCCTAAGCCTACATCTAGCCCTAACACCAGCCCTAAATCAAGTCTTAACCCTAACCTTAGAACTAATTCTAATCCTGACTCTGACCCTAACACTGACCCTAGCTCTGTACATCACCCTATCCCTAAACCTAATCCTAACACTACACCTCACCCTAAACCTAACCCTAACACTACACCTCACCCTAAACCTAACCCAAAACTAGCCCTAATTGTAGTGCCAGTTCTTACATTAACCATACCCCTAAAGCTAACACAAAAACTAGCCCTAATGCAAGGCTTAACCCTAGATTTAACCTTAACCCTAGCCCTAATCCTAACCCTAGCTGTAGTCTTAACCCTAGCTCTAACTCTATCCCTTACCCTAAGACAAACCCTCACTCTATTGCTACCCAAGTCCTAACACTTATCTTAAGCCTACTCCAAACTGTAACTTTATTACTAGTCCTAACCATAGCCCTTATTCTAGCTCTAAACTTAACTCAAACCCTAACCCTAATCCTGACCCTTATTCTGACACTAACACAAAACCTAGGTTTAAAACTGACCCTAACCCTTACACAAAACCTAACACTAGCCCTACCAGTAATCCTATACCTAAACTTAACACTAATGCTAGCCCTAGACCTAAACCTAATTCTAAATATAGCCTTAACCCTAGCCTTAGCCCTAACAATAACCCTTAATCTAAACCAAACACTTACCCTACACCTAGACCTAACCCTAGTCCACATTCTGGACCTAAGCCTAATCCTAACCTGAACCCTGA
>NW_027287779.1:0-62808 GCF_047511675.1 Marmota flaviventris | reverse complement strand
GCACAGAACTTTGAGTTTCCTGGAATCTCAGCAAATATTTTTTCACCCTAACTTGTTAGTTTAACTCGACAGGAAAAGATAAGTAGACCGGTTGCATTTGGCTGCCAAATTTAGATCTTCTAGGTTGAATAGTTGGTTTGCAGGAATACTTTGAAATTTTAGGTTTCACTTCATTTTCCCTATAGGGATACATGCATATGGAACTCTAAATCAAACACGGTTTTTGCTGTGTGCTTGTAACTTGACTCATTCAACTAGTTCTCAGTGCACTCTCTACGCATTGTTCCCTGTTGAAGTAGCCCTAAGCAGAGGCAAGGAAAACACACTTTCTTTGGAAAGTATCACCGAGCTTCCAAAAAACTCAGAGATTACGGAAACCTCAGCAAATATTTTTGTCACCCTATCTTGTTGATACTTGGTGGGAAAAAGGTGTGTATACCAGTTGCGCTTGGCTGCACAAATTTTGTTCTGCTAGGTTGAAGCATTCCTTTGCAGGACGACTTTGAATATTTAGGTTTTACTACATTTTCCCCTCTAGGATGCATGCTTTTGAAAATCTAAATCAAACACGGTTTGTGCTAGCTGCTTGAAACTTGACTCACTGAATGAATTCTCATTGTGCTCTCTACGCTTCGTTACCGGTTTATGTACCCTAAGCAGAGCAAAGAAGAATAGACTTTCATTTGAAAGTGTTTGTAGAGCATCCACAGAACTCAAGAGTTTACTGGACTCTCAGCAAATGTTTTTTCACCCGATCTTGTTGAAACTTGGCAGCAAAAATGAGTATATGGGTTCCACTTGGCAGCCCAAATTTCGTAATCTTATGTTGAAGAGTTCCTTTGCAGGAACACTTTGAATTTTTAGGTTTAACTTCTTTTTTCCCTATGTGAATACATGCATTTGGCATGCTAAATCAAAACACAGTTTGTGATACCTGTTTGAAACTTGGCTCACTCAATTAGTTCTCAGTGCACTCTCTATGCATTGTCCCCCGCTGAAGTATCCCCAAGCAGAGGCAAGGAAAAATACGCTTTCTTATGGAAGTGTTTGCAGAGCTTCCACAAAACTCCCAAGTTTACTGGAATTTCAGCGAATATTTTTTCACTTGATCTTGTTGATCCTAGGTAAGAAAGATGAGTATACCAGTTTGCATTTGCCTGCCCAAAATTTCGTTCTTCTAAGTTGAAGCATGTGCTTTCAGGAAGACATTGCATTTGGGGAGGTTTCTCTTCATTTTAACCTATAGGAATACATGCATTTGGAACTCTAAATCAAACACTGTTTTGTGCTAGCTGCTTGAAGCTTGACTCACTCAATCAGTTCCTGGTGTACTCTCTGTGCTTTGTTCCCTGTTGAAGTGGTCCCAAGTGGAGGCGAGGAAACACACGCTTTCCTTAGAAAGCATTTACAGAGCTTCAACAGAGCTCCAAGTTAACTGGAATCTCTGCAAATATTTACTCACCTGATCTTGATGACCCTTGTCAGGAAAGATGAGTATACCAGTTGCACTTAGCTACCCAAATGTCGTTCTTCTAGGTTGAAAAGTTCGTTTGCAGGAACACTTTGAATTTTTAGGTTTCACTTCACTTTTCCTTATAGGGACGTATGCATTTGGACTTATAAATCAAACACGTTTATGCTAGCTGCTTGAAACTGAAACGCACTCAACTAGTTCTCAGTGCGATCTCTATGCTTTGTTTTCTGTTGAAGTAACCCTAAGCAGAGGCCAGGGAAAGAAACTTTCATTGGAAAGCATTTGCAGTGATTGCACAGAACTTTGAGTTTCCTGGAATCTCAGCAAATATTTTTTCACCCTAACTTGTTGTTAACTCGACAGGAAAGATAAGTAGACCGGTTTGCATTTGGCTGCCCAAATTTAGATCTTCTAGGTTGAATAGTTTGGTTTGCAGGAATACTTTGAAATATTAGGTTTCACTTCATTTTCCCCTATAGGGATACATGCATATGGAACTCTAAATCAAACACGGTTTTGCTGTGTGCTTGTACTTGACTCATTCAACTAGTTCTCAGTGCACTCTCTACGCATTGTTTCCCTGTTGAAGTAGCCCTAAGCAGAGGCAAGGAAACACACTTTCTTTGGAAAGTATTCACCGAGCTTCCAAAAAAACTCAGAGATTACGGAAACCTCAGCAAATATTTTGTCACCCTATCTTGTTGAATACTTGGTGGGAAAAGGTGTATACCAGTGGCGCTTGGCTGCACAAATTTTGTTCTGCTAGGTTGAAGCATTCCTTTGCAGGACGACTTTGAATATTTAGGTTTTTACTACATTTTCCCCTCTAGGGATACATGCTTTTGAAAATCTAAATCAAACACGGTTTGTGCCTAGCTGCTTGAAACTTGACTCACTGAATGAATTCTCATTGTGCTCTCTACGCTTCGTTACCGGTTTATGTACCCCTAAGCAGAGCAAAGAAAAATAGACTTTCATTTGAACGTGTTTGTAGAGCATCCACAGAACTCAAGAGTTTACTGGACTCTCAGCAAATGTTTTTTCACCCGATCTTGTTGAAACTTGGCAGCAAAAATGAGTATATGGGTTTGCACTTGGCAGCCCAAATTTCGTAATCTTATGTTGAAGAGTTCCTTTGCAGGAACACTTTGAATTTTTAGGTTTAACCCTATGTGAATACATGCATTGGCATGCTAAATCAAACCACAGTTTGTGATACCTGTTTGAAACTTGGCTCACTCAATTAGTTCTCAGTGCACTCTCTATGCATTGTCCCCCGCTGAAGTATCCCCAAGCAGAGGCAAGGAAAAATACGCTTTCTTATGTAAGTGTTTGCAGAGCTCCACAAAACTCCCAAGTTTACTGGAATTTCAGCGAATATTTTTTCACTTGATCTTGTTGATCCTAGGTAAGAAAGATGAGTATACCAGTTGCATTGCCTGCCAAAATTTCGTTCTTCTAAGTTGAAGCATGTGCTTTCAGGAAGACATTTGCATTTGGCGGGGTTCTCTTCATTTTAACCTATAGGAATACATGCATTTGGAACTCTAAATCAACACTGTTTGTGCTAGCTGCTGAAGCTTGACTCACTCAATCAGTTCCTGGTGTACTCTCTGTGCTTTGTTCCCTGTTGAAGTGGTCCTAAGTGGAGGCGAGGAACATACGCTTTCCTTAGAAAGCATTTACAGAGCTTCAACAGAGCTCCAAGTTAACTGGAATCTCTGCAAATATTACTCACCTGATCTTGATGACCCTTGTCAGGAAAGATGAGTATACCAGTTGCACTTAGCTACCCAAATGTCGTTCTTCTAGGTTGAAAAGTTCGTTTGCAGGAACACTTTGAATTTTTAGGTTCACTTCACTTTTCCTTATAGGGACGTATGCATTTGGACTTATAAATCAAACACGGTTTATGCTAGCTGCTTGAAACTGAAACGCACTCAACTAGTTCTCAGTGCGATCTCTATGCTTTGTTTCTGTTGAAGTAACCCTAAGCAGAGGCCAGGGAAAGAAACTTTCATTGGAAAGCATTTGCAGTGATTGCACAGAACTTTGAGTTCCTGGAATCTCAGCAAATATTTTTTCACCCTAACTTGTTGTTAACTCGACAGGAAAGATAAGTAGACCGGTTGCATTTGGCTGCCCAAATTTAAGATCTTCTAGGTTGAATAGTTGGTTTGCAGGAATACTTTGAAATTTTAGGTTTCACTTCATTTTCCCCTATAGGGATACATGCTTATGGAACTCTAAAATCAAACACGGTTTTGCTGTTGTGCTTGTAACTTGACTCATTCAACTAGTTCTCAGTGCACCTCCTACGCATTGTTCCCTGTTAAAGTAGCCCTAAGCAGAGGCAAGGAAAACACACTTTCTTTGGAAAAGTATTCACCGAAGCTTCCAAAAACTCAGAGATTACGGAAACCTCAGCAAATATTTTGTCACCCTATCTTGTTGATACTTGGTGGGAAAAAGGTGTATACCAGTGCGCTTGGCTGCACAAATTTTGTTCTGCTAGGTTGAAGCATTCCTTTGCAGGACGACTTTGAATATTTAGGTTTTACTACATTTTCCCCTCTAGGGATACATGCTTTTGAAAATCTAAATCAAACACGGTTTGTGCTAGCTGCTTGAAACTTGACTCACTGAATGAATTCTCATTGTGCTCTCTACGCTTCGTTACCGGTTTATGTACCCCTAAGCAGAGCAAAGAAAATAGACTTTCATTTGAACGTGTTTGTAGAGCATCCACAGAACTCAAGAGTTTACTGGACTCTCAGCAAATGTTTTTTTTCACCCGATCTTGTTGAAACTTGGCAGCAAAAATGAGTATATGGGTTCCACTTGGCAGCCCAAATTTCGTAATCTTATGTTGAAGAGTTCCTTTGCAGGAACACTTGAATTTTTAGGTTTAACTTCTTTTTTCCCTATGTGAATACATGCATTTGGCATGCTAAATCAAACACAGTTTGTGATACCTGTTTTGAAACTTGGCTCACTCAATTAGTTCTCAGTGCACTCTCTATGCATTGTCCCCCGCTGAAGTATCCCCAAGCAGAGGCAAGGAAAATACGCTTTCTTATGTAAGTGTTTGCAGAGCTTCCACAAAACTCCCCAAGTTTACTGGAATTTCAGCGAATATTTTTTCACTTGATCTTGTTGTATCCTAGGTAAGAAAGATGAGTATACCAGTTGCATTTGCCTGCCAAAATTTCGTTCTTCTAAGTTGAAGCATGTGCTTTCAGGAAGACATTGCATTTGGGGGGGTTCTCTTCATTTTAACCTATAGGAATACATGCATTTGGAACTCTAAATCAAACACTGTTTGTGCTAGCTGCTTGAAGCTTGACTCACTCAATCAGTTCCTGGTGTACTCTCTGTGCTTTGTTCCCTGTTGAAGTGGTCCTAAGTGGAGGCGAGGAACATACGCTTTCCTTAGAAAGCAATTTACAGAGCTTCAACAGAGCTCCAAGTTAACTGGAATCTCTGCAAATATTTACTCACCTGATCTTGATGACCCTTGTCAGGAAAGATGAGTATACCAGTTGCACTTAGCTACCCAAATGTCGTTCTTCTAGGTTGAAAAGTTCGTTTGCAGGAACACTTTGAATTTTTAGGTTTCACTTCACTTTTCCTTATAGGGACGTATGCATTTGGACTTATAAATCAAACACGGTTTATGCTAGCTGCTTGAAACTGAAACGCACTCAACTAGTTCTCAGTGCGATCTCTATGCTTTGTTTTCTGTTGAAGTAACCCTAAGCAGAGGCCAGGGAAAGAAACTTTCATTGGAAAGCATTTGCAGTGATTGCACAGAACTTTGAGTTTCCTGGAATCTCAGCAAATATTTTTTCACCCTAACTTGTTGTTAACTCGACAGGAAAGATAAGTAGACCGGTTGCATTTGGCTGCCCAAATTTAGATCTTCTAGGTTGAATAGTTGGTTTGCAGGAATACTTTGAAATTTTAGGTTTCACTTCATTTTCCCCTATAGGGATACATGCCATATGGAACTCTAAATCAAACACGGTTTTTGCTGTGTGCTTGTAACTTGACTCATTCAACTAGTTCTCAGTGCACTCTCTACGCATTGTTCCCTGTTGAAGTAGCCCTAAGCAGAGGCAAGGAAAACACACTTTCTTGGAAAGTATTCACCGAGCTTCCAAAAAAACTCAGAGATTACGGAAACCTCAGCAAATATTTTGTCACCCTATCTTGTTGATACTTGGTGGGAAAAAGGTGTATACCAGTTGCGCTTGGCTGCACAAATTTTGTTTGGCTAGGTTGAAGCATTCCTTTGCAGGACGACTTTGAATATTTAGGTTTTACTACATTTTCCCCTCTAGGGATACATGCTTTTGAAAATCTAAATCAAAACACGGTTTGTGCTAGCTGCTTGAAACTTGACTCACTGAATGAATTTCTCATTGTGCTCTCTACGCTTCGTTACCGGTTTATGTACCCCTAAGCAGAGCAAAGAAAAAATAGACTTTCATTTGAACGTGTTTGTAGAGCATCCACAGAACTCAAGAGTTTACTGGACTCTCAGCAAATGTTTTTTCACCCGATCTTGTGAAACTTGGCAGCAAAAATGAGTATATGGGTTGCACTTGGCAGCCCAAATTTCGTAATCTTATGTTGAAGAGTTCCTTGCAGGAACACTTTGAATTTTTAGGTTTAACCCTATGTGAATACATGCATTTGGCATGCTAAATCAAACACAGTTTGTGATACCTGTTTGAAACTTGGCTCACTCAATTAGTTTCTCAGTGCACTCTCTATGCATTGTCCCCCGCTGAAGTATCCCCAAGCAGAGGCAAGGAAAATACGCTTTCTTATGTAAGTGTTTGCAGAGCTTCCACAAAACTCCCAAGTTTACTGGAATTTCAGCGAATATTTTTTCACTTGATCTTGTTGATCCTAGGTAAGAAAGATGAGTATACCAGTTGCATTTGCCTGCCAAAATTTCGTTCTTCTAAGTTGAAGCATGTGCTTTCAGGAAGACATTGCATTTGGCGGGGTTCTCTTCATTTTAACCTATAGGAATACATGCATTTGGAACTCTAAATCAAACACTGTTTGTGCTAGCTGCTTGAAGCTTGAATCACTCAATCAGTTCCTGTGTACCTCTCTGTGCTTTGTTCCCTGTTGAAGTGGTCCTAAGTGGAGGCGAGGAACAATACGGCTTTCCTTAGAAAGCATTTACAGAGCTTCAACAGAGCTCCAAGTTAACTGGAATCTCTGCAAATATTTACTCACCTGATCTTGATGACCCTTGTCAGGAAAGATGAGTATACCAGTTGCACTTAGCTACCCAAATGTCGTTCTTCTAGGTTGAAAAGTTCGTTTGCAGGAACACTTTGAATTTTTAGGTTTCACTTCACTTTTCCTTATAGGGACGTATGCATTTGGACTTATAAAATCAAACACGGTTTATGCTAGCTGCTTGAAACTGAAACGCACTCAACTAGTTCTCAGTGCGATCTCTATGCTTTGTTTTCTGTTGAAGTAACCCTAAGCAGAGGCCAGGGAAAGAAACTTTCCATTGGGAAAGCATTTGCAGTGATTGCACAGAACTTTGAGTTTCCTGGAATCTCAGCAAATATTTTTTCACCCTAACTTGTTGTTTAACTCGACAGGAAAGATAAGTAGACCGGTTGCATTTGGCTGCCCAAATTTAGATCTTCTAGGTTGAATAGTTGGTTTGCAGGAATACTTTGAAATTTTAGGTTTCACTTTCATTTTCCCTATAGGGATACATGCATATGAACTCTAAATCAAACACGGTTTTTTGCTGTGTGCTTGTAACTTGACTCATTCAACTAGTTCTCAGTGCACTCCTACGCATGTTCCCTGTTGAAGTAGCCCTAAGCAGAGGCAAGGAAAACACACTTTCTTTGGAAAGTATTCACCGAGCTTCCAAAAAACTCAGAGATTACGGAAACCTCAGCAAATAATTTTGTCACCCTATCTTGTTGATACTTGGTGGGAAAAGGTGTATACCAGTTGCGCTTGGCTGCACAAATTTTGTTCTGCTAGGTTGAAGCCATTCCTTTGCAGGACGACTTTGAATATTTAGGTTTTACTACATTTTCCCTCTAGGGATACATGCTTTTGAAAATCTAAATCAAACACGGTTTGTGCTAGCTGCTTGAAACTTGACTCACTGAATGAATTCTCATTGTGCTCTCTACGCTTCGTTACCGGTTTATGTACCCCTAAGCAGAGCAAAGAAGAATAGACTTTCATTTGAACGTGTTTGTAGAGCATCCACAGAACTCAAGAGTTTACTGGACTCTCAGCAAATGTTTTTTCACCCGATCTTGTTGAAACTTGGCAGCAAAAATGAGTATATGGGTTCCACTTGGCAGCCCAAATTTCGTAATCTTATGTTGAGGAGTTCCTTTGCAGGAACACTTTGAATTTTTAGGTTTAACTTCTTTTTTCCCTATGTGAATACATGCATTTAGCATGCTAAATCAAACACAGTTTTGTGATACCTGTTTGAAACTTGGCTCACTCAATTAGTTCTCAGTGCACTCTCTATGCATTGTCCCCCGCTTGAAGTATCCCCAAGCAGAGGCAAGGAAAATACGCTTTCTTATGTAAGTGTTTGCAGAGCTTCCAAAAACTCCCAAGTTTACTGGAATTTCAGCGAATATTTTTTCACTTGATCTTGTTGATCCTAGGTAAGAAAGATGAGTATACCAGTTGCATTGCCTGCCAAAATTTCGTTCTTCTAAGTTGAAGCATGTGCTTTCAGGAAGACATTGCATTTGGGGGGTTTCTCTTCATTTTAACCTATAGGAATACATGCATTTGGAACTCTAAATCAAACACTGTTTGTGCTAGCTGCTTGAAGCTTGACTCACTCAATCAGTTCCTGGTGTACTCTCTGTGCTTTGTTCCCTGTTGAAGTGGTCCTAGTGGAGGCGAGGAACATACGCTTTCCTTAGAAAGCATTTACAGAGCTTCAACAGAGCTCCAAGTTAACTGGAATCTCTGCAAATATTTACTCACCTGATCTTGATGACCCTTGTCAGGAAAGATGAGTATACCAGTTGCACTTAGCTACCCAAATGTCGTTCTTCTAGGTTGAAAAGTTCGTTTGCAGGAACACTTTGAATTTTTTAGGTTTCACTTCACTTTTCCTTATAGGGACGTATGCATTTGGACTTATAAATCAAACACGGTTTATGCTAGCTGCTTGAAACTGAAACGCACTCAACTAGTTCTCAGTGCGATCTCTATGCTTTGTTTTCTGTTGAAAGTAACCCTAAGCAGAGGCCAGGGAAAGAAACTTTCATTGGAAAGCATTTGCAGTGATTGCACAGAACTTTGAGTTTCTGGAATCTCAGCAAATATTTTTTCACCCTAACTTGTTGTTAACTCGACAAGAAAGATAAGTAGACCGGTTGCATTTGGCTGCCCAAATTTAGATCTTCTAGGTTGAATAGTTGGTTTGCAGGAATACTTTGAAATTTTAGGTTTCACTTCATTTTCCCCTATAGGGATACATGCATATGGAACTCTAAATCAAACACGGTTTTTGCTGTGTGCTTGTAACTTGACTCATTCAACTAGTTCTCAGTGCACTCTCTACGCATTGTTCCCTGTTGAAGTAGCCCTAAGCAGAGGCAAGGAAAACACACTTTCTTTGGAAAGTATTCACCGAGCTTCCAAAAACTCAGAGATTACGGAAACCTCAGCAAATATTTTGTCACCCTATCTTGTTGATACTTGGTGGGAAAAAGGTGTATACCAGTTGCGCTTGGCTGCACAAATTTTGTTCTGCTAGGTTGAAGCATTCCTTTGCAGGACGACTTTGAATATTTAGGTTTTACTACATTTTCCCCTCTAGGGATACATGCTTTTGAAAATCTAAATCAAACACGGTTTGTGCTAGCTGCTTGAAACTTGACTCACTGAATGAATTCTCATTGTGCTCTCTACGCTTCGTTACCGGTTTATGTACCCCTAAGCAGAGCAAAGAAAATAGACATTCATTTGAACGTGTTTGTAGAGCATCCACAGAACTCAAGAGTTTACTGGACTCTCAGCAAAATGTTTTTTCACCCGATCTTGTTGAAACTTGGCAGCAAAAATGAGTATATGGGTTGCACTTGGCAGCCCAAATTTCGTAATCTTATGTTGAAGAGTTCCTTTGCAGGAACACTTTGAATTTTTAGGTTTAACCCTATGTGAATACATGCATTTGGCATGCTAAATCAAACACAGTTTGTGATACCTGTTTGAAACTTTGGCTCACTCAATTAGTTCTCAGTGCACTCTCTATGCATTGTCCCCCGCTGAAGTATCCCCAAGCAGAGGCAAGGAAAATACGCTTTCTTATGTAAGTGTTTGCAGAGCTTCCACAAAACTCCCAAGTTTACTGGAATTTCAGCGAATATTTTTTCACTTGATCTTGTTGATCCTAGGTAAGAAAGATGAGTATACCAATTTCATTTGCCTGCCAAATTTCGTTCTTCTAAGTTGAAGCATGTGCTTTCAGGAAGACATTGCATTTGGCGGGGTTCTCTTCATTTTAACCTATAGGAATACATGCATTTGGAACTCTAAATCAAACACTGTTGTGCTAGCTGCTTGAAGCTTGACTCACTCAATCAGTTCCTGGTGTACTCTCTGTGCTTTGTTCCCTGTTGAAGTGGTCCTAAGTGGAGGCGAGGAACATACGCTTTCCTTAGAAAGCATTTACAGAGCTTCAACAGAGCTCCAAGTTAACTGGAATCTCTGCAAATATTTTACTCACCTGATCTTGATGACCCTTGTCAGGAAAGATGAGTATACCAGTTGCACTTAGCTACCCAAATGTCGTTCTTCTAGGTTGAAAAGTTCGTTTGCAGGAACACTTTGAATTTTTAGGTTTCACTTCACTTTTCCTTATAGGGACGTATGCATTTGGACTTATAAATCAAACACGGTTTTATGCTAGCTGCTTGAAACTGAAAACGCACTCAACTAGTTCTCAGTGCGATCTCTATGCTTTGTTTTCTGTTGAAGTAACCCTAAGCAGAGGCCAGGGAAAGAAACTTTCATTGGAAAGCATTTGGCAGTGATTGCAACAGAACTTTGAGTTTCCCTGGAATCTCAGCAAATATTTTTTCACCCTAACTTGTTGTTAACTCGACAGGAAAGATAAGTAGACCGGTTGCATTTGGCTGCCCAAATTTAGATCTTCTAGGTTGAATAGTTGGTTTGCAGGAATACTTTGAAATTTTAGGTTTCACTTCATTTTCCCTATAGGGATACATGCATATGGAACTCTAAATCAAACACGGTTTTTGCTGTGTGCTTGTAACTTGACTCATTCAACTAGTTCTCAGTGCACTCTCTACGCATGTTCCCTGTTGAAGTAGCCCTAAGCAGAGGCAAGGAAAACACACTTTCTTTGGAAAGTATTCACCGAGCTTCCAAAAAACTCAGAGATTACGGAAACCTCAGCAAATATTTTGTCACCCTATCTTGTTGATACTTGGTGGGAAAAAGGGTATACCAGTTGCGCTTGGCTGCACAAATTTTGTTCTGCTAGGTTGAAGCATTCCTTTGCAGGACGACTTTGAATATTTAGGTTTTACTACATTTTCCCCTCTAGGGATACATGCTTTTGAAATCTAAATCAAAACACGGTTTGTGCTAGCTGCTTGAAACTTGACTCACTGAATGAATTCTCATTGTGCTCTCTACGCTTCGTTACCGGTTTATGTACCCCTAAGCAGAGCAAAGAAAAATAGACATTCATTTGAACGTGTTTGTAGAGCATCCACAGAACTCAAGAGTTTACTGGACTCTCAGCAAATGTTTTTTCACCCGATCTTGTTGAAACTTGGCAGCAAAATGAGTATATGGGTTGCACTTGGCAGCCCAAATTTCGTAATCTTATGTTGAAGAGTTCCTTTGCAGGAACACTTTGAATTTTTAGGTTTAACCCTATGTGAATACATGCATTTGGCATGCTAAATCAAACACAGTTTGTGATACCTGTTTGAAACTTGGCTCACTCAATTAGTTCTCAGTGCACTCTCTATGCATTGTCCCCCGCTGAAGTATCCCCAAGCAGAGGCAAGGAAAATACGCTTTCTTATGTAAGTGTTTGCAGAGCTTCCACAAAACTCCCAAGTTTACTGGAATTTCAGCGAATAATTTTTTCACTTGATCTTGTTGATCCTAGGTAAGAAAGATGAGTATACCAATTTCATTTGCCTGCCAAAATTTCGTTCTTCTAAGTTGAAGCATGTGCTTTCAGGAAGACATTGCATTTGGCGGGGTTCTCTTCATTTAACCTATAGGAATACATGCATTTGGAACTCTAAATCAAACACTGTTTGTGCTAGCTGCTTGAAGCTTGACTCACTCAATCAGTTCCTGGTGTACTCTCTGTGCTTTGTTCCCTGTTGAAGTGGTCCTAAGTGGAGGCGAGGAACATACGCTTTCCTTAGAAAGCATTTACAGAGCTTCAACAGAGCTCCAAGTTAACTGGAATCTCTGCAAATATTTACTCACCTGATCTTGATGACCCTTGTCAGGAAAGATTGAGTATACCAGTTGCACTTAGCTACCCAAATGTCGTTCTTCTAGGTTGAAAAGTTCGTTTGCAGGAACACTTTGAATTTTAGGTTTCACTTCACTTTTCCTTATAGGGACGTATGCATTTGGACTTATAAATCAAACACGGTTTATGCTAGCTGCTTGAAACTGAAACGCACTCAACTAGTTCTCAGTGCGATCTCTATGCTTTGTTTTCTGTTGAAGTAACCCTAAGCAGAGGCCAGGGAAAGAAACTTTCATTGGAAAGCATTTGCAGTGATTGCACAGAACTTTGAGTTTCCTGGAATCTCAGCAAATATTTTTTCACCCTAACTTGTTGTTAACTCGACAGGAAAGATAAGTAGACCGGTTGCATTTGGCTGCCCAAAATTTAGATCTTCTAGGTTGAATAGTTGGTTTGCAGGAATACTTTGAAATTTTAGGTTTCACTTCATTTTCCCCTATAGGGATACATGCATATGGAACTCTAAATCAAACACGGTTTTGCTGTGTGCTTGTAACTTGACTCATTCAACTAGTTCTCAGTGCACTCTCTACGCATTGTTCCCTGTTGAAGTAGCCCTAAGCAGAGGCAAGGAAAACACACTTTCTTGGAAAGTATTCACCGAGCTTCCAAAAAACTCAGAGATTACGGAAACCTCAGCAAATATTTTGTCACCCTATCTTGTTGATACTTGGTGGGAAAAAGGTGTATACCAGTTGCGCTTGGCTGCACAAATTTTGTTCTGCTAGGTTGAAGCATTCCTTTGCAGGACGACTTTGAATATTTAGGTTTTACTACATTTTCCCCTCTAGGGATACATGCTTTTGAAAATCTAAATCAAACACGGTTTGTGCTAGCTGCTTGAAACTTGACTCACTGAATGAATTCTCATTGTGCTCTCTACGCTTCGTTACCGGTTTATGTACCCCTAAGCAGAGCAAAGAAGAATAGACTTTCATTTGAACGTGTTTGTAGAGCATCCACAGAACTCAAGAGTTTACTGGACTCTCAGCAAATGTTTTTTCACCCGATCTTGTTGAAAACTTGGCAGCAAAAATGAGTATATGGGTTCCACTTGGCAGCCCAAATTTCGTAATCTTATGTTGAAGAGTTCCTTTGCAGGAACACTTTGAATTTTTAGGTTTAACTTCTTTTTTCCCTATGTGAATACATGCATTTGGCATGCTAAATCAAACACAGTTTGTGATACCTGTTTGAAACTTGGCTCACTCAATTAGTTCTCAGTGCACTCTCTATGCATTGTCCCCCGCTGAAGTATCCCCAAGCAGAGGCAAGGAAAATACGCTTTCTTATGTAAGTGTTTGCAGAGCTTCCACAAAACTCCCAAGTTTACTGGAATTTCAGCGAATATTTTTCACTTGATCTTGTTGATCCTAGGTAAGAAAGATGAGTATACCAGTTGCATTTGCCTGCCAAAATTTCGTTCTTCTAAGTTGAAGCATGTGCTTTCAGGAAGACATTGCATTTGGGGGGTTTCTCTTCATTTTAACCTATAGGAATACATGCATTTGGAACTCTAAATCAAACACTGTTTGTGCTAGCTGCTTGAAGCTTGAACTCACTCAATCAGTTCCTGGTGTTACTCTCTGTGCTTTGTTCCCTGTTGAAGTGGTCCTAAGTGGAGGCGAGGAACATACGCTTTCCTTAGAAAGCATTTACAGAGCTTCAACAGAGCTCCAAGTTAACTGGAATCTCTGCAAATATTTACTCACCTGATCTTGATGACCCTTGTCAGGAAAGATGAGTATACCAGTTGCACTTAGCTACCCAAATGTCGTTCTTCTAGGTTGAAAAGTTCGTTTGTAGGAACACTTTGAATTTTTAGGTTTCACTTCACTTTTCCTTATAGGGACGTATGCATTTGGACTTATAAATCAAACACGGTTTATGCTAGCTGCTTGAAACTGAAACGCACTCAACTAGTTCTCAGTGTGATCTCTATGCTTTGTTTTCTGTTGAAGTAACCCTAAGCAGAGGCCAGGGAAAGAAACTTTCATTGGAAAGCATTTGCAGTGATTGCACAGAACTTTGAGTTTCCTGGAATCTCAGCAAATATTTTTTCACCCTAACTTGTTGTTAACTCGACAGGAAAGATAAGTAGACCGGTTGCATTTGGCTGCCCAAATTTAGATCTTCTAGGTTGAATAGTTGGTTTGCAGGAATACTTTGAAATTTTAGGTTTCACTTCATTTTCCCCTATAGGGATACATGCATATGGAACTCTAAATCAAACACGGTTTTTGCTGTGTGCTTGTAACTTGACTCATTCAACTAGTTCTCAGTGCACTCCTCTACGCATTGTTCCCTGTTGAAGTAGCCCTAAGCAGAGGCAAGGAAAACACACTTTCTTTGGAAAGTATTCACCGAGCTTCCAAAAAACTCAGAGATTACGGAAACCTCAGCAAATATTTTGTCACCCTATCTTGTTGATACTTGGTGGGAAAAAGGTGTATACCAGTTGCGCTTGGCTGCACAAATTTTTTTTGCTAGGTTGAAGCATTCCTTTACAGGACGACTTTGAATATTTAGGTTTTACTACATTTTCCCTCTAGGGATACATGCTTTTGAAAATCTAAATCAAACACGGTTTGTGCTAGCTGCTTGAAACTTGACTCACTGAATGAATTCTCATTGTGCTCTCTACGCTTCGTTACCGGTTTATGTACCCCTAAGCAGAGCAAAGAAAAAATAGACTTTCATTTGAACGTGTTGTAGAGCATCCACAGAACTCAAGAGTTTACTGGACTCTCAGCAAATGTTTTTTCACCCGATCTTGTTGAAACTTGGCAGCAAAAATGAGTATATGGGTTGCACTTGGCAGCCCAAATTTCGTAATCTTATGTTGAAGAGTTCCTTTGCAGGAACACTTTGAATTTTTAGGTTTAACTTCTTTTTTCCCTATGTGATACATGCATTTGGAATGCTAAATCAAACACAGTTTGTGATACATGTTTGAAACTTGGCTCACTCAATTAGTTCTCAGTGCACTCTCTATGCATTGTCCCCCAGCTGAAGTGTCCCCAAGCAGAGGCAAGGAAAATACGCTTTCTTATGTAAGTGTTTGCAGAGCTTCCACAAAACTCCCAAGTTTACTGGAATTTCAGCGAATATTTTTTCACTTGATCTTGTTGATCCTAAGTAAGAAAGATGAGTATACCAGTTTGCATTTGCCTGCCAAAATTTCGTTCTTCTAAGTTGAAGCATGTGCTTTCAGGAAGACATTGCATTTGGGGGGGTTTCTCTTCATTTTAACCTATAGGAATACATGCATTTGGAACTCTAAATCAAACACTGTTTGTGCTAGCTGCTTGAAGCTTGACTCACTCAATTAGTTCCTGGTGTACTCTCTGTGCTTTGTTCCCTGTTGAAGTGGTGGTCCTAAGTGGAGACGAGGAACACACGCTTTCCTTAGAAAGCATTTACAGAGCTTCAACAGAGCTCCAAGTGAACTGGATCTCTGCAAATATTTACTCACCTGATCTTGATGACCCTTGTCAGGAAAGATGAGTATACCAGTTGCACTTAGCTACCCAAATGTCGTTCTTCTAGGTTGAAAAGTTCCTTTGCAGGAACACTTTGAAATTTTTAGGTTTCACTTCACTTTTCCTTATAGGACGTATGCATTTGGACTTATAAATCAAACACGGTTTATGCTAGCTGCTTGAAACTGAAACTCACTCAACTAGTTCTCAGTGCGATCTCTATGCTTTGTTTTCTGTTGAAGTAACCCTAAGCAGAGGCCAGGGAAAGAAACTTTCATTGGAAAGCATTTGCAGTGATTGCACAGAACTTTGAGGTTCCTGGAATCTCAGCAAATATTTTTTCACCCTAACTTGTTGTTAACTCGACAGGAAAGATAAGTATGCCGGTTGCATTTGGCTGCCCAAATTTAGATCTTCTAGGTTGAATAGTTGGTTTGCAGGAATACTTTGAAATTTTAGGTTTCACTTCATTTTCCCCTATAGGGATACATGCATATGGAACTCTAAATCAAACACGGTTTTGCTGTGTGCTTGTAACTTGACTCATTCAACTAGTTCTCAGTGCACTCTCTATGCATTGTTCCCTGTTGAAGTAGCCCTAAGCAGAGGCAAGGAAAACACACTTTCTTTGGAAAGTATTCACCGAGCTTCCAAAAAACTCAGAGATTACGGAAACCTCAGCAAATATTTTGTCACCCTATCTTGTTGATACTTGGTAGGAAAAAGGTGTGTATACCAGTTGCGCTTGGCTGCACAAATTTTGTTCTGCTAGGTTGAAGCATTCCTTTGCTGGATGACTTTGAATATTTAGGTTTTACTACATTTTCCCCTCTAATGATACATGCTTTTGAAAATCTAAATCAATCACGGTTTGTGCTAGCTTCTTGAAACTTGACTCACTGAATGAATTCTCATCGTGCTCTCTACGCTTTGTTACCGTTTATGTACTCCTAAGCAGAACAAAGAAAAATAGACATTCATTTGAACGTGTTTGTAGAGCATCCACAGAACTCAAGAGTTTACTGGACTCTCAGCAAATGTTTTTCACCCGATCTTGTTGAAACTTGGCAGCAAAAATGAGTATATGGGTTGCACTTGGCAGCCCAAATTTTCGTAATCTTATGTTGAAGAGTTCCTTTGCAGGAACACTTTGAATTTTTAGGTTTAACTTCTTTTTCCCTATGTGAATACATGCATTTGGAATGCTAAATCAAAACACAGTTTGTGATACCTGTTTGAAACTTGGCTCACTCAATTAGTTCTCAGTGCACTCTCTATGCATTGTCCCCCGCTGAAGTATCCCCAAGCAGAGGCAAGGAAAATACGCTTTCTTATGTAAGTGTTTGCAGAGCTTCCACAAAACTCCAAAGTTTAATGGAATTTCAGCGAATATTTTTTCACTTGATCTTGTTGATCCTAGGTAAGAAAGATGAGTATACCAGTTGCGTTTGCCTGCCAAAATTTCATTCTTCTAAGTTGAAGCATGTGCTTTCAGGAAGACATTGCATTTGGGGGGTTTCTCTTCATTTTAACCTCTAGGAATACATACATTTGGAACTCTAAATCAAACACTGTTTGTGCTAGCTGCTTGAAGCTTGACTCACTCAATTAGTTCCTGGTGTACTCTCTGTGCTTTGTTCCCTGTTGAAGTGGTCCTAAGTGAGGCGAGGAACATACGCTTTCCTTAGAAAGCATTTACAGAGCTTCAACAGAGCTCCAAGTGAACTGGAATCTCTGCAAATATTTACTCCCCTGATCTTGATGACCCTTGTCAGGAAAGATGAGTATACCAGTTGCACTTAGCTACCCAAATGTCGTTCTTCTAGGTTGAAAAGTTCGTTTGCAGGAACACTTTGAATTTTTAGGTTTCACTTCACTTTTCCTTATAGGGACGTATGCATTTGGACTTATAAATCAAACACGGTTTAGGCTAGCTGCTTGAAACTGAAACTCACTCAACTAGTTCTCAGTGCGATCTCTATGCTTTGTTTCTGTTGAAGTAACCCTAAGCAGAGGCCAGGGAAAGAAACTTTCATTGGAAAGCATTTGCAGTGATTGCACAGAACTTTGAGGTTCCTGGAATCTCAGCAAATATTTTTCACCCTAACTTGTTGTTAACTCGACAGGAAAGGTAAGTATACCGGTTGCATTTGGCTGCCCAAATTTAGATCTTCTAGGTTGAATAGTTGGTTTGCAGGAATACTTTGAAATTTTAGGTTTCACTTCATTTTTCCCCTATAGGGATACATGCATATGGAACTCTAAATCAAACACGGTTTTTGCTGTGTGCTTGTAACTTGACTCATTCAACTAGTTCTCAGTGCACTCTCTATGCATTGTTCCCTGTTGAAGTAGCCCTAAGCAGAGGCAAGGAAAACACACTTTCTTTGGAAAGTAATTCACCGAGCTTCCAAAAAACTCAGAGATTACGGAAACCTCAGCAAATATTTGTCACCCTATCTTGTTGATACTTGGTAGGAAAAGGTGTATTCCAGTTGCGCTTGGCTGCACAAATATTGTTCTGCTAGGTTGAAGCATTCCTTTGCAGGATAACTTTGAATATTTAGGTTTTACTACATTTTCCCCTCTAGGGATACATGCTTTTGAAAATCTAAATCAAACACGGTTTGTGCTAGCTGCTTGAAACTTGACTCACTGAATGAATTCTCATTGTGCTCTCTACGCTTCGTTACCGGTTTATGTACCCCTAAGCAGAGCAAAGAAAAATAGACTTTCATTTGAACGTGTTTGTAGAGCATCCACAGAACTCAAGAGTTTACTGGACTCTCAGCAAATGTTTTTTCACCCGATCTTGTTGAAACTTGGCAGCAAAAATGAGTATATGGGTTGCACTTGGCAGCCCAAATTTCGTAATCTTATGTTGAAGAGTTCCTTTGCAGGACACTTGAATTTTTAGGTTAATTTCTTTTTTTCCCTATGTGAATACATGCATTTGGAATGGTAAATCAAACACAGTTTGTGATACCTGCTTGAAACTTGGCTCACTCAATTAGTTCTCAGTGCACTCTCTATGCATTGTCCCCCACTGAAGTATCCCCAAGCAGAGGCAAGGAAAATACGCTTTTTTATGTAAGTGTTTGCAGAGCTTCCACAAAAGTCCCAAGTTTACTGGAATTTCAGCGAATATTTTTTCACTTGATCTTGTTGATCCTAGGTAAGAAAGATGAGTATACCAGTTGCATTTGCCTGCCAAAATTTCGTTCTTCTAAGTTGAAGCATGTGCTTTCAGGGAAGACATTGCATTTGGGGGGTTTCTCTTCATTTTAACCTATAGGAATACATGCATTTGGAACTCTAAATCCAAACACTGTTTGTGCTAGCTGCTTGAAGCTTGACTCACTCAATTAGTTCCTGGTGTACTCTCTGTGCTTTGTTCCCTGTTGAAGTGGTCCTAAGTGGAGGTGAGGAACATACGCTTTCCTTAGAAAGCATTACAGAGCTTCAACAGAGCTCCAAGTGAACTGGAATCTCTGCAAATATTTACTCACCTGATCTTGATGACCCTTGTCAGGAAAGATGAGTATACCAGTTGCACTTAGCTACCCAAATGTCGTTCTTCTAGGTTGAAAAGTTCGTTTGCAGGAACACTTTGAATTTTTAGGTTTCACTTCACTTTTCCTTATAGGGACGTATGCATTTGGACTTATAAATCAAACACCGTTTATGCTAGCTGCTTGAAACTGAAACTCACTCAACTAGTTCTCAGTGCGATCTCTATGATTTGTTTTCTGTTGAAGTAACCCTAAGCAGAGGCCAGGGAAAGAAACTTTCATTGGAAAGCATTTGCAGTGATTCCACAGAACGTTGAGTTTCCTGGAATCTCAGCAAATATTTTTTCACCCTAACTTGTTGTTAACTTGACAGGAAGATAAGTATACCGGTTGCATTTGGCTGCCCAAATTTAGATCTTCTAGGTTGAATAGTTGGTTTGCAGGAATACTTTGAAATTTTAGGTTTCACTTCATTTTTCCCCTATAGGGATACATGCATATGGAACTCTAAATCAAACACGGTTTTTGCTGTGTGCTTGTAACTTGACTCATTCAACTAGTTCTCAGTGCACTCTCTATGCATTGTTCCCTGTTGAAGTAGCCCTAAGCAGAGGCAAGGAAACACACTTTCTTTGGAAAGTATTCACCGAGCTTCCAAAAAACTCAGAGATTACGGAAACCTCAGCAAATATTTTGTCACCCTATCTTGTTGATACTTGGTAGGAAAAGGTGTATACCAGTTGCGCTTGGCTGCACAAATTTTGTTCTGCTAGGTTGAAGCATTTCCTTTGCAGGATGACTTTGAATATTTAGGTTTACTACATTTTCCCCTCTAATGATACATGCTTATGAAATCTAAATCAAACACGGTTTGTGCTAGCTGCTTGAAACTTGACTCACTGAATGAATTCTCATTGTGCTCTCTACGCTTTGTTACCGGTTTATGTACCCCTAAGCAGAACAAAGAAAAATACACTTTCATTTGAACGTGTTTGTAGAGCATCCACAGAACTCAAGAGTTTACTGGACTCTCAGCAAATGTTTTTTCACCTGATCTTGTTGAAACTTGGCAGCAAAAATGAGTATATGGGTTGCACTTGGCAGCCCAAATTTCGTAATCTTATGTTGAAGAGTTCCTTTGCAGGAACACTTTGAATTTTTAGGTTAACTTCTTTTTTCCCTATGTGAATACATGCATTTGGAATGCTAAATCAAACACAGTTTGTGATACCTGTTTGAAACTTGGCTCACTCAATTAGTTCTCAGTGCACTCTCTATGCCATTGTCCCCCGTTGAAGTATCCCCAAGCAGAGGCAAGGAAAATACGCTTTCTTATGTAAGTGTTTGCAGAGCTTCCACAAAACTCTCAAGTTTACTGGAATTTCAGCGAATATTTTTTCACTTGATCTTGTTGATCCTAGGTAAGAAAGATGAGTATACCAGTTGCATTTGCCTGCCAAAATTTCGTTCTTCTAAGTTGAAGCATGTGCTTTCAGGAAGACATTGCATTTGGGGGGTTTCTCTTCATTTTAACCTATTGGAATACATGCATTTGGAACTCTAAATCAAACACTGTTTGTGCTAGCTGCTTGAAGCTTGACTCACTCAATTAGTTCCTGGTGTACTCTCTGTGCTTTGTTCCCTGTTGAAGTGGTCCTAAGTGGAGGCGAGGAACATACGCTTTCCTTAGAAAGCATTTACAGAGCTTCAACAGAGCTCCAAGTGAACTGGAATCTCTGCAAATATTTTACTCACCTGATCTTGATGACCCTTGTCAGGAAAGATGAGTATACCAGTTGCACTTAGCTACCCAAATGTCGTTCTTCTAGGTTGAAAAGTTCGTTTGCAGGAACTCTTTGAATTTTTAGGTTTCACTTCACTTTTCGTTATAGGGACGTACGCATTTGGACTTATAAATCAAACACGGTTTATGCTAGCTGCTTGAAACTGAAACTCACTCAACTAGTTCTCAGTACGATCTCTATGCTTTGTTTTCTGTTGAAGTAACCCTAAGCAGAGGCCAGGGAAAGAACTTTCATTGGAAAGCATTTGCCGTGATTCCACAGAACTTTGAGTTTCCTGGAATCTCAGCAAATATTTTTCACCCTAACTTGTTGTTAACTCGACAGTAAAGATAAGTATACCGGTTGCATTTGCCTGCCCAAATTTAGATCTTCTAGGTTGAATAGTTGGTTTGCAGGAATACCTTGAAATTTTAGGTTTCACTTCATTTTCCCCTATAGGGTTACATGCACATGGAACTCTAAATCAAACACGGTTTTTGCTGTGTGCTTGTAACTTGACTCATTCAACTAGTTCTCAGTGCACTCTCTATGCATTGTTCCCTGTTGAAGTAGCCCTAAGCAGAGGCAAGGAAAACACACTTTCTTTGGAAAGTATTCACCAATCTTCCAAAAAACTCAGAGATTACGGAAACCTCAGCAAATATTTTGTCACCCTATTCTTGTTGATACTAGGTGGGAAAAAGGTGTATACCAGTAGCGCTTGGCTGCACAAATTTTGTTCTGCTAGGTTGAAGCATTCCTTTGCCGATGACTTTGAATATTTAGGTTTTACTACATTTTCCCTCTTAATGATACATGCTTTTGAAAATCTAAATCAAATCACGGTTTGTGCTAGCTGCTTGAAAACTTGACTCACTGAATGAATTCTCATCGTGCTCTCTACGCTTTGTTACCGGTTTATGTACCCCTAAGCAGAACAAAGAAAAATAGACATTCATTTGAACGTGTTTGTAGAGCATCCACAGAACTCAAGAGTTTACTGGACTCTCAGCAAATGTTTTTTCACCCGATCTTGTTGAAACTTGGCAGCAAAATGACTATATGGGTTGCACTTGGCAGCCCAAATTTCGTAATCTTATGTTGAAGAGTTCCTTTGCAGGAACACTTTGAATTTTTAGGTTTAACTTCTTTTTTCCCTATGTGAATACATGCATTTGGAATGCTAAATAAAACACAGTTTGTGATACCTGTTTGAAACTTGGCTCACTCAATTATTTCTCAGTGCACTCTCTATGCATTGTCCCCCGCTGAAGTATCCCCAAGCAGAGGCAAGGAAAATACGCTTTCTTATGTAAGTGTTTGCAGAGCTTCCACAAAACTCCCAAGTTTACTGGAATTTCAGCGAATATTTTTTCACTTGATCTTGTTGATCCTAGGTAAGAAAGATGAGTATACCAGTTGCGTTTGCCTGCCAAAATTTCATTCTTCTAAGTTGAAGCATGTGCTTTCAGGAAGACATTGCATTTGGGGGGTTTCTCTTCATTTTAACCTCTAGGAATTACATGCATTTGGAACTCTAAATCAAACACTGTTTGTGCTAGCTGCTTGAAGCTTGACTCACTCAATTAGTTCCTGGTGTACTCTCTGTGCTTTGTTCCCTGTTGAAGTGGTCCTAAGTGGAGGCGAGGAGACATACGCTTTCCTTAGAAAGCATTTACAGAGCTTCAACAGAGCTCCAAGTTAACTGGAATCTCTGCAAATATTTACTCCCCTGATCTTGATGACCCTTGTCAGGAAAGATGAGTATACCAGTTGCACTTAGCTAACCCAAATGTCGTTCTTCTAGGTTGAAAAAGTTCGTTTGGCAGGAACACTTTGAATTTTTAGGTTTCACTTCACTTCTTATAGGGACGTATGCATTTGGACTTATAAATCAAACACCGTTTATGCTAGCTGCTTGAAACTGAAACTCACTCAACTAGTTCTCAGTGCAATCTCTATGCTTTGTTTTCTGTTGAAGTAACCCTAAGCAGAGGCCAGGGAAAGAAACTTTCATTGGAAAGCATTTGCAGTGATTCCACAGAACTTTGAGTTTCCTGGAATTTAAGCAAATATTTTTTCACCCTAACTTGTTGTTAACTCGACAGGAAAGATAAGTATACCGGTTGCATTTGGCTGCCCAAATTTAGATCTTCTAGGTTGAATAGTTGGTTTGCAGGAATACCTTGAAATTTTAGGTTTCACTTCATTTTCCCCTATAGGGTTACATGCACATGGAACTCTAAATCAAACACGGTATTTGCTGTGTGCTTGTAACTTGACTCATTCAACTAGTTCTCAGTGCACTCTCTATGCATTGTTCCCTGTTGAAGTAGCCCTAAGCAGAGGCAAGGAAAACACACTTTCTTTGGAAATTATTCACCTATCTTCCAAAAAACTCAGAGATTACGGAAACCTCAGCAAATATTTTGTCACCCTATCTTGTTGATACTAGGTGGGAAAAAGGTGTATACCAGTAGCGCTTGGCTGCACAAATTTTGTTCTGCTAGGTTGAAGCATTCCTTTGCCGGATGACTTTGAATATTTAGGTTTTACTACATTTTCCCCTCTAATGATACATGCTTTTGAAAATCTAAATCAATCACGGTTTGTGCTAGCTGCTTGAAACTTGACTCACTGAATGAATTCTCATCGTGCTCTCTACGCTTTGTTACCGGTTTATGTACCCCTAAGCAGAACAAAGAAAAATAGACATTCATTTGAACGTGTTTGTAGAGCATCCACAGAACTCAAGAGTTTACTGGACTCTCAGCAAATGTTTTTTCACCCGATCTTGTTGAAACTTGGCAGCAAAAATGACTATATGGGTTGCACTTGGCAGCCCAAATTTCGTAATCTTATGTTGAAGAGTTCCTTTGCAGGAACACTTTGAATTTTTAGGTTTAACTTCTTTTTTCCCTATGTGAATACATGCATTTGGAATGCTAAATAAAACACAGTTTGTGATACCTGTTTGAAACTTGGCTCACTCAATTAGTTCTCAGTGCACTCTCTATGCATTGTCCCCCGCTGAAGTATCCCCAAGCAGAGGCAAGGAAACTACGCTTTCTTATGTAAGTGTTTGCAGAGCTTCCACAAAACTCCCAAGTTTACTGGAATTTCAGCGAATATTTTTCACTTGATCTTGTTGATCCTAGGTAAGAAAGATGAGTATACCAGTTGCGTTTGCCTGCCAAAATTTCATTCTTCTAAGTTGAAGCATGTGCTTTCAGGAAGACATTGCATTTGGGGGGTTTCTCTTCATTTTAACCTCTAGGAATACATGCATTTGGAACTCTAAATCAAACACTGTTTGTGCTAGCTGCTTGAAGCTTGACTCACTCAATTAGTTCCTGGTGTACTCTCTGTGCTTTGTTCCCTGTTGAAGTGGTCCTAAGTGGAGGCGAGGAACATACGCTTTCCTTAGAAAGCATTTACAGAGCTTCAACAGAGCTCCAAGTGAACTGGAATCTCTGCAAATATTTACTCCCCTGATCTTGATGACCCTTGTCAGGAAAGATGAGTATACCAGTTGCACTTAGCTACCCAAATGTCGTTCTTCTAGGTTGAAAAGTTCGTTTGCAGGAACACTTTGAATTTTTAGGTTTCACTTCACTTTTCCTTATAGGGACGTATGCATTTGGACTTATAAATCAAACACCGTTTATGCTAGCTGCTTGAAACTGAAACTCACTCAACTAGTTCTCAGTGCAATCTCTATGCTTTGTTTTCTGTTGAAGTAACCCTAAGCAGAGGCCAGGGAAAGAAACTTTCATTGGAAAGCATTTGCAGTGATTCCACAGAACTTTGAGTTTCCTGGAATTTAAGCAAATATTTTTTCACCCTAACTTGTTGTTAACTCGACAGTAAAGATAAGTATACCGGTTGCATTTGGCTGCCCAAATTTAGATCTTCTAGGTTGAATAGTTGGTTTGCAGGAATACCTTGAAATTTTAGGTTTCACTTCATTTTCCCCTATAGGGTTACATGCACATGGAACTCTAAATCAAACACGGTATTTGCTGTGTGCTTGTAACTTGACTCATTCAACTAGTTCTCAGTGCACTCTCTATGCATTGTTCCCTGTTGAAGTAGCCCTAAGCAGAGGCAAGGAAAACACACTTTCTTTGGAAATTATTCACCTATCTTCCAAAAAACTCAGAGATTACGGAAACCTCAGCAAATATTTTGTCACCCTATCTTGTTGATACATGGTAGGAAAAAGGTGTATACCAGTTGCGCTTGGCTGCACAAATTTTGTTCTGCTAGGTTGAAGCATTCCTTTGCTGGATGACTTTGAATATTTAGGTTTTACTACATTTTCCATTCTAATGATACATGCTTTTGAAAATCTAAATCAATCACGGTTTGTGCTAGCTGCTTGAAACTTGACTCACTGAATGAATTCTCATCGTGCTCTCTACGCTTTGTTACCGGTTTATGTACCCCTAAGCAGAACAAAGAAAAATAGACATTCATTTGAACGTGTTTGTAGAGCATCCACAGAACTCAAGAGTTTACTGGACTCTCAGCAAATGTTTTTTCACCCGATCTTGTTGAAACTTGGCAGCAAAAATGAGTATATGGGTTGCACTTGGCAGCCCAAATTTCGTAATCTTATGTTGAAGAGTTCCTTTGCAGGAACACTTTGAATTTTTAGGTTTAACTTCTTTTTTCCCTATGTGAATGCATGCATTTGGAATGCTAAATGAAACACAGTTTGTGATACCTGTTTGAAACTTGGCTCACTCAATTAGTTCTCAGTGCACTCTCTATGCATTGTCCCCCGCTGAAGTATCCCCAAGCAGAGGCAAGGAAAATACGCTTTCTTATGTAAGTGTTTGCAGAGCTTCCACAAAACTCCCAAGTTTACTGGAATTTCAGCGAATATTTTTTCACTTGATCTTGTTGATCCTAGGTAAGAAAGATGAGTATACCAGTTGCGTTTGCCTGCCAAAATTTCATTCTTCTAAGTTGAAGCATGTGCTTTCAGGAAGACATTGCATTTGGGGGGTTTCTCTTCCTTTTAACCTCTAGGAATACATGCATTTGGAACTCTAAATCAAACACTGTTTGTGCTAGCTGCTTGAAGCTTGACTCACTCAATTATTTCCTGGTGTACTCTCTGTGCTTTGTTCCCTGTTGAAGTGGTCCTAAGTGGAGGCGAGGAACATACGCTTTCCTTAGAAAGCATTTACAGAGCTTCAACAGAGCTCCAAGTGAACTGGAATCTCTGCAAATATTTACTCCCCTGATCTTGATGACCCTTGTCAGGAAAGATGAGTATACCAGTTGCACTTAGCTACCCAAATGTCGTTCTTCTAGGTTGAAAAGTTCGTTTGCAGGAACACTTTGAATTTTTAGGTTTCACTTCACTTTTCCTTATAGGGACATATGCATTTGGACTTATAAATCAAACACGGTTTATGCTAGCTGCTTGAAACTGAAACTCACTCAACTAGTTCCCAGTGCGATCTCTATGCTTTGTTTTCTGTTGAAGTAACCCTAAGCAGAGGCCAGGGAAAGAAACTTTCATTGGAAAGCATTTGCAGTGATTCCACAGAACTTTGAGTTTCCTGGAATATCAGCAAATATTTTTTCACCCTAACTTGTTGTTAACTCGACAGGAAAGATAAGTATACCAGTTGCATTTGGCTGCCCAAATTTAGATCTTCTAGGTTGAATAGTTGGTTTGCAGGAATACCTTGAAATTTTAGGTTTCACTTCATTTTCCCCTATAGGGTTACATGCACATGGAACTCTAAATCAAACACGGTTTTTGCTGTGTGCTTGTAACTTGACTCATTCAACTAGTTCTCAGTGCACTCTCTATGCATTGTTCCCTGTTGAAGTAGCCCTAAGCAGAGGGAAGGAAAACACACTTTCTTTGGAAAGTATTCACCGAGCTTCCAAAAAACTCAGAGATTACGGAAACCTCAGCAAATATTTTGTCACCCTATCTTGTTGATACTTGGTAGGAAAAAGGTGTATACCAGTTGTGCTTGGCTGGACAAATTTTGTTCTGCTAGGTTGAAGCATTCCTTTGCAGGATGACTTTGAATATTTAGGTTTTACTACATTTTCCCCTCTAGGGATACATGCTTTTGAAAATCTAAATCAAACACGGTTTGTGCTAGCTGCTTGAAACTTGACTCACTGAATGAATTCTCATTGTGCTCTCTACGCTTTGTTACCGGTTTATGTACCCCTAAGCAGAGCAAAGAAAAATAGACTTTCATTTGAACGTGTTTGTAGAGCATCCACAGAACTCAAGAGTTTACTGGACTCTCAGCAAATGTTTTTTCACCCGATCTTGTTGATACTTGGCAGCAAAAATGAGTATATGGGTTGCACTTGGCAGCCCAAATTTCGTAATCTTATGTTGAAGAGTTCCTTTGCAGGAACACTTTGAAATTTTAGGTTTAACTTCTTTTTTCCCTATGTGAATACATGCATTTGGAATGCTAAATCAAACACAGTTTGTGATACCTGTTGAAACTTGGCTCACTCAATTAGTTCTCAGTGCACTCTCTATGCATTGTCCCCCGCTGATATATCCCCAAGCAGAGGCAAGGAAAATACACTTTCTTATGTAAGTGTTTGCAGAGCTTCCACAAAACTCCCAAGTTTACTGGAATTTCATCGAATATTTTTTCACTTGATCTTGTTGATCCTAGGTAAGATAGATGAGTATACCAGTTGCATTTGCCTGCCAAAATTTCGTTCTTCTAAGTTGAAGCTTGTGCTTTCAGGAAGACATTGCATTTGGGGGGTTTCTCTTCATTTTAACCTCTAGGAATACATGCATTTGGAACTCTAAATCAAACACTGTTTGTGCTAGCTGCTTGAAGCTTGACTCACTCAATTAGTTCCTGGTGTACTCTCTGTGCTTTGTTCCCTGTTGAAGTGGTCCTAAGTGGAGGCGAGGAACATACGCTTTCCTTAGAAAGCATTTACAGAGCTTCAACAGAGCTCCAAGTGAACTGGAATCTCTGCAAATATTTACTCCCCTGAACTTGATGACCCTTGTCAGGAAAGATGAGTATACCAGTTGCACTTAGCTACCCAAATGTCGTTCTTCTAGGTTGAAAAGTTCGTTTGCAGGAACACTTTGAATTTTTAGGTTTCACTTCACTTTTCCTTATAGGGACGTATGCATTTGGACTTATAAATCAAACACGGTTTATGCTAGCTGCTTGAAACTGAAACTCACTCAACTAGTTCTCAGTGCGATCTCTATGCTTTGTTTTCTGTTGAAGTAACCCTAAGCAGAGGCCAGGGAAAGAAACTTTCATTGGAAAGCATTTCCAGTGATTGCACAGAACTTTGAGTTTCCTGGAATCTCAGCAAATATTTTTTCACCCTAACTTTTTGTTAACTCGACAGGAAAGATAAGTATACCGGTTGCATTTGGCTGCCCAAATTTAGATCTTCTAGGTTGAATAGTTGGTTTGCGGGAATACTTTGAAATTTTAGGTTTCACTTCATTTTCCCCTATAGGGATACATGCACATGGAACTCTAAATCAAACACGGTTTTTGCTGTGTGCTTGTAACTTGACTCATTCAACTAGTTCTCAGTGCACTCTCTATGCATTGTTCCCTGTTGAAGTAGCCCTAAGCAGAGGGAAGGAAAACACACTTTCTTTGGAAAGTATTCACCGAGCTTCCAAAAAACTCAGAGATTACGGAAACCTCAGCAAATATTTTGTCACCCTATCTTGTTGATACTTGGTAGGAAAAAGGTGTATACCAGTTGTGCTTGGCTGCACAAATTTTGTTCTGCTAGGTTGAAGCATTCCTTTGCAGGATGACTTTGAATATTTAGGTTTTACTACATTTTCCCCTCTAGGGATACATGCTTTTGAAAATCTAAATCAAACACGGTTTGTGCTAGCTTCTTGAAACTTGACTCACTGAATGAATTCTCATTGTGCTCTCTACGCTTCGTTACCGGTTTATGTACCCCTAAGCAGAGCAAAGAAAAATAGACTTTCATTTGAACGTGTTTGTAGAGCATCCACAGAACTCAAGAGTTTACTGGACTCTCAGCAAATGTTTTTTCACCCGATCTTGTTGAAACTTGGCAGCAAAAATGAGTATATGGGTTGCACTTGGCAGCCCAAATTTCGTAATCTTATGTTGAAGAGTTCCTTTGCAGGAACACTTTGAATTTTTAGGTTTAACCCTATGTGAATACATGCATTTGGCATGCTAAATCAAACACAGTTTGTGATACCTGTTTGAAACTTGGCTCACTCAATTAGTTCTCAGTGCACTCTCTATGCATTGTCCCCCGCTGAAGTATCCCCAAGCAGAGGCAAGGAAAATATGCTTTCTTATGTAAGTGTTTGCAGAGCTTCCACAAAACTCCCAAGTATACTGGAATTTCAGCAAATATTTTTTCACTTGATCTTGTTGATCCTAGGTAAGAAAGATGAGTGTACCAGTTGCATTTGCCTGCCAAAATTTCGTTCTTCTAAGTTGAAGCATGTGCTTTCAGGAAGACATTGCATTTGGGGGGGGGTTTCTCTTCATTTTAACCTATAGGAATACATGCATTTGGAACTCTAAATCAAACACTGTTTGTGCTAGCTGCTTGAAGCTTGACTCACTCAATTAGTTCCTGGTGTACTCTCTGTGCTTTGTTCCCTGTTGAAGTGGTCCTAAGTGGAGGCGAGGAACATACGCTTTCCTTAGAAAGCATTTACAGAGCTTCAACAGAGCTCCAAGTGAACTGGAATCTCTGCAAATATTTACTCACCTGATCTTGATGACCCTTGTCAGGAAAGATGAGTATACCAGTTGCACTTAGCTACCCAAATGTCGTTCTTCTAGGTTGAAAAGTTCGTTTGCAGGAACACTTTGAATTTTTAGGTTTCAATTCACTTTTCCTTATAGGGACGTATGCATTTGGACTTATAAATCAAACACGGTTTAGGCTAGCTGCTTGAAACTTAAACTCACTCAACTAGTTCTCAGTGCGATCTCTATGCTTTCTTTTCTGTTGAAGTAACCCTAAGCAGAGGCCAGGGAAAGAAACTTTCATTGGAAAGCATTTGCAGTGATTCCACAGAACTTTGAGTTTCCTGGAATCTCAGCAAATATTTTTTCACCCTAACTTGTTGTTAACTCCACAGGAAAGATAAGTATACCGGTTGCATTTGGCTTCCCAAATTTAGATCTTCTAGGTTGAATAGTTGGTTTGCGGGAATACTTTGAAATTTTAGGTTTCACTTCATTTTCCCCTATAGGGATACATGCACATGGAACTCTAAATCAAACAAGGTTTTTGCTGTGTGCTTGTAACTTGACTCATTCAACTAGTTCTCAGTGCACTCTCTATGCATTGTTCCCTGTTGAAGTAGCCCTAAGCCGAGGCAAGGAAAACACACTTTCTTTCTAAAGTATTCACCGAGCTTTCAAAAAACTCAGAGATTACGGAAACCTCAGCAAATATTTTGTCACCCTATCTTGTTGATACTTGGTAGGAAAAAGGTGTATACCAGTTGCGCTTGGCTGCACAAATTTTGTTCTGCTAGGTTGAAGGATTCCTTTGCAGGATGACTTTGAATATTTAGGTTTTACTACATTTTCCCCTCTAGGGATACATGCTTTTGAAAATCTAAATCAAACACGGTTTGTGCTAGCTGCTTGAAACTTGACTCACTGAATGAATTCTCATTGTGCTCTCTACGCTTCGTTACCGGTTTATGTACCCCTAAGCAGAGCAAAGAAAAATAGACTTTCATTTGAACGTGTTTGTAGAGCATCCACAGAACTCAAGAGTTTACTGGACTCTCAGCAAATGTTTATTCACCCGATCTTGTTGATACTTGGCAGCAAAAATGAGTATATGGGTTGCACTTGGCAGCCCAAATTTCGTAATCTTATGTTGAAGAGTTCCTTTGCAGGAACACTTTGAATTTTTAGGTTTAACTTCTTTTTTCCCTATGTGAATACATGCATTTGGAATGCTAAATCAAACACAGTTTGTGATACCTGTTTGAAACTTGGCTCACTCAATTAGTTCTCAGTGCACTCTCTATGCATTGTCCCCCGCTGAAGTATCCCCAAGCAGAGGCAAGGAAAATATGCTTTCTTATGTAAGTGTTTGCAGAGCTTCCACAAAACTGCCAAGTTTACTGGAATTTCAGCGAATATTTTTTCACTTGATCTTGTTGATCCTAGGTAAGAAAGATGAGTATCCCAGTTGCATTTGCCTGCCAAAATTTCGTTCTTCTAAGTTGAAGCATGTGCTTTCAGGAAGACATTGCATTTGGGGGGTTTCTATTCATTTTAACCTCTAGGAATACATGCATTTGGAACTCTAAATCAAACACTGTTTGTGCTAGCTGCTTGAAGCTTGACTCACTCAATTAGTTCCTGGTGTACTCTCTGTGCTTTGTTCCCTGTTGAAGTGGTCCTAAGTGGAGGCGAGGAACATACGCTTTCCTTAGAAAGCATTTACAGAGCTTCAACAGAGCTCCAAGTGAACTGGAATCTCTGCAAATATTTACTCACCTGATCTTGATGACCCTTGTCAGGAAAGATGAGTATACCAGTTGCACGTAGCTACCCAAATGTCGTTCTTCTAGGTTGAAAAGTTCGTTTGCAGGAACACTTTGAATTTTTAGGTTTCACTTCACTTTTCCTTATAGGGACGTATGCATTTGGACTTATAAATCAAACACGGTTTATGCTAGCTGCTTGAAACTGAAACTCACTCAACTAGTTCTCAGTGCGATCTCTATGCTTTGTTTTCTGTTGAAGTAACCCTACGCAGAGGTCAGGGAAAGAAACTTTCATTGGAAAGCATTTGCAGTGATTCCACAGAACTTTGAGTTTCCTGGAATCTCAGCAAATATTTTTTCACCCTAACTTGTTGTTAACTCGACAGGAAAGATAAGTATACCGGTTGCATTTGGCTGCCCAAATTTAGATCTTCTAGGTTGAATAGTTGGTTTGCAGGAATACTTTGAAATTTTAGGTTTCACTTCATTTTCCCCTATAGGGATACATGCACATGGAACTCTAAATCAAACACGGTTTTTGCTGTGTGCTTGTAACTTGACTCATTCAACTAGTTCTCAGTGCACTCTCTATGCATTGTTCCCTGTTGAAGTAGCCCTAAGCAGAGGCAAGGAAAACACACTTTCTTTGGAAAGTATTCACCGAGCTTCCAAAAAACTCAGAGATTACGGAAACCTCAGCAAATATTTTGTCACCCTATCTTGTTGATACTTGGTAGGAAAAAGGTGTATACCAGTTGCGCTTGGCTGCACAAATTTTGTTCTGCCAAGTTGAAGGATTCCTTTGCAGGATGACTTTGAATATTTAGGTTTTACTACATTTTCCCCTCTAGGGATACATGCTTTTGAAAATCTAAATCAAACACGGTTTGTGCTAGCTGCTTGAAAATTGACTCACTGAATGAATTCTCATTGTGCTCTCTACGCTTCGTTACCGGTTTATGTACCCCTAAGCAGAACAAAGAAAAATAGACTTTCATTTGAACGTGTTTGTAGAGCATCCACAGAACTCAAGAGTTTACTGGACTCTCAGCAAATGTTTTTTCACCCAATCTTGTCGAAACTTCTCAGCAAAAATGAGTATATGGGTTGCACTTGGCAGCCCAAATTTCGGAATCTTATGTTGAAGAGTTCCTTTGCAGGAACACTTTGAATTTTTAGGTTTAACTTCTTTTTTCCCTATGTGAATACATGCATTTGGAATGCTAAATCAAACACAGTTTGTGATACCTGTTTGAAACTTGGCTCACTCTATTAGTTCTCAGTGCACTCTCTATGCATTGTCCCCCGCTGAAGTATCCCCAAGCAGAGGCAAGGAAAATACGCTTTCTTATGTAAGTGTTTGCAGAGCTTCCACAAAACTCCCAAGTTTACTGGAATTTCAGCGAATATTTTTTCACTTGATCTTGTTGATCCTAGGTAAGAAAGATGAGTATACCAGTTGCATTTGCCTGCCAAAATTTCGTTCTTCTAAGTTGAAGCATGTGCTTTCAGGAAGACATTGCATTTGGGGGGGGGATTTCTCTTCATTTTAACCTATAGGAATACATGCATTTGGAACTCTAAGTCAAACACTGTTTGTGCTAGCTGCTTGAAGCTTGACTCACTCAATTAGTTCCTGGTGTACTCTCTGTGCTTTGTTCCCTGTTGAAGTGGTCGTAAGTGGAGGCGAGGAACATACGCTTTCCTTAGAAAGCATTTACAGAGCTTCAACAGAGCTCCAAGTTAACTGGAATCTCTGCAAATATTGACTCACCTGATCTTGATGACCCTTGTCAGGAAAGATGAGTATACCAGTTGCACTTAGCTACCCAAATGTCGTTCTTCTAGGTTGAAAAGTTCGTTTGCAGGAACACTTTGAATTTTTAGGTTTCACTTCACTTTTCCTTATAGGGACGTATGCATTTGGACTTATAAATCAAACACGGATGATGCTAGCTGCTTGAAACTGAAACGCACTCAACTAGTTCTCAGTGCGATCTCTATGCTTTGTTTTCTGTTGAAGTAACCCTAAGCAGAGGCCAGGGAAAGAAACTTTCATTGGAAAGCATTTGCAGTGATTGCACAGAACTTTGAGTTTCCTGGAATCTCAGCAAATATTTTTTCACCCTAACTTGTTGTTAACTCGACAGGAAAGATAAGTAGACAGGTTGCATTTGGCTGCCCAAATTTAGATCTTCTAGGTTGAATAGTTGGTTTGCAGGAATACTTTGAAATTTTAGGTTTCACTTCATTTTCCCCTATAGGGATACATGCATATGGAACTCTAAATCAAACACGGTTTCTGCTGTGTGCTTGTAACTTGACTCATTCAACTAGTTCTCAGTGCACTCTCTATGCATTGTTCCCTGTTGAAGTAGCCCTAAGCAGAGGCAAGGAAAACACACTTTCTTTGGAAAGTATTCACCGAGCATCCAAAAAACTCAGAGATTACGGAAACCTCAGCAAATATTTTGTCACCCTATCTTGTTGATACTTGGTAGGAAAAAGGTGTATACCAGTTGCGCTTGGCTGCACAAATTTTGTTCTGCTAGGTTGAAGCATTCCTTTGCAGGACGACTTTGAATATTTAGGTTTTACTACATTTTCCCCTCTAGGGATACATGCTTTTGAAAATCTAAATCAAACACGGTTTGTGCTAGCTGCTTGAAACTTGACTCACTGAATGAATTCTCATTGTGCTCTCTACGCTTCGTTACCGGTTTATGTACCCCTAAGCAGAGCAAAGAAAAATAGACTTTCATTTGAACGTGTTTGTAGAGCATCCACAGAACTCAAGAGTTTACTGGACTCTCAGCAAATGTTTTTTCACCCAATCTTGTCGAAACTTCTCAGCAAAAATGAGTATATGGGTTGCACTTGGCAGCCCAAATTTCGGAATCTTATGTTGAAGAGTTCCTTTGCAGGAACACTTTGAATTTTTAGGTTTAACTTCTTTTTTCCCTATGTGAATACATGCATTTGGAATGCTAAATCAAACACAGTTTGTGATACCTGTTTGAAACTTGGCTCACTCTATTAGTTCTCAGTGCACTCTCTATGCATTGTCCCCCGCTGAAGTATCCCCAAGCAGAGGCAAGGAAAATACGCTTTCTTATGTAAGTGTTTGCAGAGCTTCCACAAAACTCCCAAGTTTACTGGAATTTCAGCGAATATTTTTTCACTTGATCTTGTTGATCCTAGGTAAGAAAGATGAGTATACCAGTTGCATTTGCCTGCCAAAATTTCGTTCTTCTAAGTTGAAGCATGTGCTTTCAGGAAGACATTGCATTTGGGGGGGGGATTTCTCTTCATTTTAACCTATAGGAATACATGCATTTGGAACTCTAAGTCAAACACTGTTTGTGCTAGCTGCTTGAAGCTTGACTCACTCAATTAGTTCCTGGTGTACTCTCTGTGCTTTGTTCCCTGTTGAAGTGGTCGTAAGTGGAGGCGAGGAACATACGCTTTCCTTAGAAAGCATTTACAGAGCTTCAACAGAGCTCCAAGTTAACTGGAATCTCTGCAAATATTGACTCACCTGATCTTGATGACCCTTGTCAGGAAAGATGAGTATACCAGTTGCACTTAGCTACCCAAATGTCGTTCTTCTAGGTTGAAAAGTTCGTTTGCAGGAACACTTTGAATTTTTAGGTTTCACTTCACTTTTCCTTATAGGGACGTATGCATTTGGACTTATAAATCAAACACGGATGATGCTAGCTGCTTGAAACTGAAACGCACTCAACTAGTTCTCAGTGCGATCTCTATGCTTTGTTTTCTGTTGAAGTAACCCTAAGCAGAGGCCAGGGAAAGAAACTTTCATTGGAAAGCATTTGCAGTGATTGCACAGAACTTTGAGTTTCCTGGAATCTCAGCAAATATTTTTTCACCCTAACTTGTTGTTAACTCGACAGGAAAGATAAGTAGACAGGTTGCATTTGGCTGCCCAAATTTAGATCTTCTAGGTTGAATAGTTGGTTTGCAGGAATACTTTGAAATTTTAGGTTTCACTTCATTTTCCCCTATAGGGATACATGCATATGGAACTCTAAATCAAACACGGTTTCTGCTGTGTGCTTGTAACTTGACTCATTCAACTAGTTCTCAGTGCACTCTCTATGCATTGTTCCCTGTTGAAGTAGCCCTAAGCAGAGGCAAGGAAAACACACTTTCTTTGGAAAGTATTCACCGAGCATCCAAAAAACTCAGAGATTACGGAAACCTCAGCAAATATTTTGTCACCCTATCTTGTTGATACTTGGTAGGAAAAAGGTGTATACCAGTTGCGCTTGGCTGCACAAATTTTGTTCTGCTAGGTTGAAGCATTCCTTTGCAGGACGACTTTGAATATTTAGGTTTTACTACATTTTCCCCTCTAGGGATACATGCTTTTGAAAATCTAAATCAAACACGGTTTGTGCTAGCTGCTTGAAACTTGACTCACTGAATGAATTCTCATTGTGCTCTCTACGCTTCGTTACCGGTTTATGTACCCCTAAGCAGAGCAAAGAAAAATAGACTTTCATTTGAACGTGTTTGTAGAGCATCCACAGAACTCAAGAGTTTACTGGACTCTCAGCAAATGTTTTTTCACCCGATCTTGTTGAAACCTGGCAGCAAAAATGAGTATATGGGTTGCACTTGGCAGCCCAAATTTCGTAATCTTATGTTGAAGAGTTCCTTTGCAGGAACACTTTGAATTTTTAGGTTTAACTTCTTTTTTCCCTATGTGAATACATGCATTTGGAATGCTAAATCAAACACAGTTTGTGATACCTGTTTGAAACTTGGCTCAATCAATTAGTTCTCAGTGCTCTCTCTATGCATTGTCCCCCGCTGAAGTATCCCCAAGCAGAGGCAAGGAAAATACGCTTTCTTATGTAAGTGTTTGCAGAGCTTCCACAAAACTCCCAAGTTTACTGGAATTTCAGCGAATATTTTTTCACTTGATCTTGTTGATCCTAGGTAAGAAAGATGAGTATACCAGTTGCATTTGCTGCCAAAATTTCGTTCTTCTAAGTTGAAGCATGTGCTTTCAGGAAGACATTGCATTTGGGGGGGTTTCTCTTCATTTTAAACTATAGGAATACATGCATTTGGAACTCTAAATCAAACACTGTTTGTGCCAGCTGCTTGAAGCTTGACTCACTCAATTCGTTCCTGGTGTACTCTCTGTGCTTTGTTCCCTGTTGAAGTGGTCCTAAGTGGAGGCGAGGAACATATGCTTTCCTTAGAAAGCATTTACAGAGCTTCAACAGAGCACCAAGTTAACTGGAATCTCTGCAAATATTTACTCACCTGATCTTGATGACCCTTGTCAGGAAAGATGAGTATACCAGTTGCACTTAGCTACCCAAATGTCGTTCTTCTAGGTTGAAAAGTTCGTTTGCAGGAACACTTTGAATTTTTAGGTTTCACTTCACTTTTCCTTATAGGGACGGATGCATTTGGACTTATAAATCAAACACGGTTGATGCTAGCTGCTTGAAACTGAAACTCACTCAACTAGTTCTCAGTGCGATCTCTATGCTTTGTTTTCTGTTGAAGTAACCCTAAGCAGAGGCCAGGGAAAGAAACTTTCATTGGAAAGCATTTGCAGTGATTGCACAGAACTTTGAGTTTCCTGGAATCTCAGCAACTATCTTTTCACCCTAACTTGTTGTTAACTCGACAGGAAAGATAAGTAGACAGGTTGCATTTGGCTGCCCAAATTTAGATCTTCTGGGTTGAATAGTTGGTTTGCAGGAATACTTTGAAATTTTAGGTTTCACTTCATTTTCCCCTATAGGGATACATGCATATGGAACTCTAAATCAAACACGGTTTCTGCTGTGTGCTTGTAACTTGACTCATTCAACTAGTTCTCAGTGCACTCTCTATGCATTGTTCCCTGTTGAAGTAGCCCTAAGCAGAGGCAAGGAAAACACACTTTCTTTGGAAACTATTCACCGAGCTTCCAAAAAACTCAGAGATTACGGAAACCTCAGCAAATATTTTGTCACCCTATCTTGTTGATACTTGGTAGGAAAAAGGTGTATACCAGTTGCGCTTGGCTGCACAAATTTTGTTCTGCTAGGTTGAAGCATTCCTTTGCAGGACGACTTTGAATATTTAGGTTTTACTACATTTTCCCCTCTAGGGATACATGCTTTTGAAAATCTAAATCAAACACGGTTTGTGCTAGCTGCTTGAAACTTGACTCACTGAGTGAATTCTCATTGTGCTCTCTACGCTTCGTTACCGGTTTATGTACCCCTAAGCAGAGCAAAGAAAAAAAGACTTTCATTTGAACGTGTTTGTAGAGCATCCACAGAACTCAAGAGTTTACTGGACTCTCAGCAAATGTTTTTTCACCCGATCTTGTTGAAACTTGGCAGCAAAAATGAGTATATGGGTTGCACTTGGCAGCCCAAATTTCGTAATCTTATGTTGAAGAGTTCCTTTGCAGGAACTCTTTGAATTTTTAGGTTTAACTTCTTTTTTCCCTATGTGAACACATGCATTTGGAATGCTAAATCAAACACAGTTTGTGATACCTGTTTGAAACTTGGCTCACTCAATTAGTTCTCAGTGCACTCTCTATGCATTGTCCCCCGCTGAAGTATCCCCAAGCAGAGGCAAGGAAAATACGCTTTCTTATGTAAGTGTTTGCAGAGCTTCCACAAATCTCCCAAGTTTACTGGAATTTCAGCGAATATTTTTTCACTTGATCTTGTTGATCCTAGGTAAGAAAGATGAGTATACCAGTTGCATTTGCCTGCCAAAATTTCGTTCTTCTAAGTTGAAGCATGTGCTTTCAGGAAGACATTGCATTTGGGGGGGGGGGTTTCTCTTCATTTTAACCTATAGGAATACATAAATTTGGAACTCTAAATCAAACACTGTTTGTGCCAGCTGCTTTAAGCTTGACTCACTCAATTAGTTCCTGGTGTACTCTCTGTGCTTTGTTCCCTGTCGAAGTGGTCTTAAGTGGAGGCGAGGAACACACGCTTTCCTTAGAAAGCATTTACAGAGCTTCAACAGAGCTCCAAGTGAACTGGAATCTCTGCAAATATTTACTCACCTGATCTTGATGACCCTTGTCAGGAAAGATGAGTATACCAGTTGCACTTAGCTACCCAAATGTCGTTCTTCTAGGTTGAAAAGTTCGTTTGCAGGAACACTTTGAATTTTTAGGTTTCACTTCACTTTTCCTTATAGGGACGTATGCATTTGGACTTATAAATCAAACACTGTTGATGCTAGCTGCTTGAAACTGAAACTCATTCAACTAGTTCTCAGTGCGATCTCTATGCTTTGTTTTCTGTTGAAGTAACCCTAAGCAGAGGCCAGGGAAAGAAACTTTCATTGGAAAGCATTTGCAGTGATTGCACAGAACTTTGAGTTTCCTGGAATCTCAGCAAATATTTTTTCACCCTAACTTGTTGTTAACTCGACAGGAAAGATAAGTAGACTGGTTGCATTTGGCTGCCCAAATTTAGATCTTCTAGGTTGAATAGTTGGTTTGCAGGAATACTTTGAAATTTTAGGTTTCACTTCATTTTCCCCTATAGGGATACATGCATATGGAACTCTAAATCAAACACGGTTTCTGCTGTGTGCTTGTAACTTGACTCATTCAACTAATTCTCAGTGCACTCTCTATGCATTGTTCCCTGTTGAAGTAGCCCTAAGCAGAGGCAAGGAAAACACACTTTCTTTGGAAACTATTCACCGAGCTTCCAAAAAACTCAGAGATTACGGAAACCTCAGCAAATATTTTGTCACCCTATCTTGTTGATACTTGGTAGGAAAAAGGTGTATACCAGTTGCGCTTGGCTGCACAAATTTTGTTCTGCTAGGTTGAAGCATTCCTTTGCAGGACGACTTTGAATATTTAGGTTTTACTACATTTTCCCCTCTAGGGATACATGCTTTTGAAAATCTAAATCAAACACGGTTTGTGCTAGCTGCTTGAAACTTGACTCACTGAATGAATTCTCATTGTGCTCTCTACGCTTCGTTACCGGTTTATGTACCCCTAAGCAGAGCAAAGAAAAATAGACTTTCATTTGAACGTGTTTGTAGAGCATCCACAGAACTCAAGAGTTTACTGGACTCTCAGCAAATGTTTTTTCACCCGATCTTTTGAAACTTGGCAGCAAAAATGAGTATATGGGTTGCACTTGGCAGCCCAAATTTCGTAATCTTATGTTGAAGAATTCCTTTGCAGGAATACTTTGAAATTTTAGGTTTAACTTCTTTTTTCCCTATGTGAATACATGCATTTGGAATGCTAAATCAAACACAGTTTGTGATACCTGTTTGAAACTTGGCTCACTCAATTAGTTCTCAGTGCACTCTCTATGCATTGTCCCCCGCTGAAGTATCCCCAAGCAGAGGCAAGGAAAATACGCTTTCTTATGTAAGTGTTTGCAGAGCTTCCACAAATCTCCCAAGTTTACTGGAATTTCAGCGAATATTTTTTCACTTGATCTTGTTGATCCTAGGTAAGAAAGATGAGTATACCAGTTGCATTTGCCTGCCAAAATTTCGTTCTTCTAAGTTGAAGCATGTGCTTTCAGGAAGACATTGCATTTGGGGGGGGGGTTTCTCTTCATTTTAACCTATAGGAATACATAAATTTGGAACTCTAAATCAAACACTGTTTGTGCCAGCTGCTTGAAGCTTGACTCACTCAATTAGTTCCTGGTGTACTCTCTGTGCTTTGTTCCCTGTCGAAGTGGTCCTAAGTGGAGGCGAGGAACACACGCTTTCCTTAGAAAGCATTTACAGAGCTTCAACAGAGCTCCAAGTGAACTGGAATCTCTGCAAATATTTACTCACCTGATCTTGATGACCCTTGTCAGGAAAGATGAGTATACCAGTTGCACTTAGCTACCCAAATGTCGTTCTTCTAGGTTGAAAAGTTCGTTTGCAGGAACACTTTGAATTTTTAGGTTTCACTTCACTTTTCCTTATAGGGACGTATGCATTTGGACTTATAAATCAAACACTGTTGATGCTAGCTGCTTGAAACTGAAACTCATTCAACTAGTTCTCAGTGCGATCTCTATGCTTTGTTTTCTGTTGAAGTAACCCTAAGCAGAGGCCAGGGAAAGAAACTTTCATTGGAAAGCATTTGCAGTGATTCCACAGAACTTTGAGTTTCCTGGAATCTCAGCAAATATTTTTTCACCCTAACTTGTTGTTAACTCGACAGGAAAGATAAGTAGACTGGTTGCATTTGGCTGCCCAAATTTAGATCTTCTAGGTTGAATAGTTGGTTTGCAGGAATACTTTGAAATTTTAGGTTTCACTTCATTTTCCCCTATAGGGATACATGCATATGGAACTCTAAATCAAACACGGTTTTTGCTGTGTGCTTGTAACTTGACTCATTCAACTAGTTCTCAGTGCACTCTCTATGCATTGTTCCCTGTTGAAGTAGCCCTAAGCAGAGGCAAGGAAAACACACTTTCTTTGGAAAGTATTCACCGAGCTTCCAAAAAACTCAGAGATTACGGAAACCTCAGCAAATATTTTGTCACCCTATCTTGTTGATACTTGGTAGGAAAAAGGTGTATACCAGTTGCGCTTAGCTGCACAAATTTTGTTCTGCTAGGTTGAAGCATCAATATGCAGGATGACTTTGAATATTTAGGTTTTACTACATTTTCCCCTCTAGGGATACATGCTTTTGAAAATCTAAATCAAACACGGTTTGTGCTAGCTGCTTGAAACTTGACTCACTGAATGAATTCTCATTGTGCTCTCTACGCTTCGTTACCGGTTTATGTACCCCTAAGCAGAGCAAAGAAAAATAGACTTTCATTTGAACGTGATTGTAGAGCATCCACAGAACTCAAGAGTTTACTGGACTCTCAGCAAATGTTTTTTCACCCGATCTTGTTGAAACTTGGCAGCAAAAATGAGTATATGGGTTGCACTTGGCAGCCCAAATTTCGTAATCTTATGTTGAAGAGTTCCTTTGCAGGAACACTTTGAATTTTTAGGTTTAACTTCTTTTTTCCCTATGTGAATACATGCATTTGGAATGCTAAATCAAACACAGTTTGTGATACCTGTTTGAAACTTGGCTCACTCAATTAGTTCTCAGTGCACTCTCTATCCATTGTCCCCCGCTGAAGTATCCCCAAGCAGAGGCAAGGAAAATACGCTTTCTTATGTAAGTGTTTGCAGAGCTTCCACAAATCTCCCAAGTTTACTGGAATTTCAGCGAATATTTTTTCACTTGATCTTGTTGATCCTAGGTAAGAAAGATGAGTATACCAGTTGCATTTGCCTGCCAAAATTTCGTTCTTCTAAGTTGAAGCATGTGCTTTCAGGAAGACATTGCATTTGGGGGGGGGGGTTTCTCTTCATTTTAACCTATAGGAATACATGCATTTGGAACTCTAAATCAAACACTGTTTGTGCCAGCTGCTTGAAGCTTGACTCACTCAATTAGTTCCTGGTGTACTCTCTGTGCTTTGTTCCCTGTCGAAGTGGTCCTAAGTGGAGGCGAGGAACACACGCTTTCCTTAGAAAGCATTTACAGAGCTTCAACAGAGCTCCAAGTGAACTGGAATCTCTGCAAATATTTACTCACCTGATCTTGATGACCCTTGTCAGGAAAGATGAGTATACCAGTTGCACTTAGCTACCCAAATGTCGTTCTTCTAGGTTGAAAAGTTCGTTTGAGGAACACTTTGAATTTTTAGGTTTCACTTCACTTTTCCTTATAGGGACGTATGCATTTGGACTTATAAATCAAACACTGTTGATGCTAGCTGCTTGAAACTGAAACTCATTCAACTAGTTCTCAGTGCGATCTCTATGCTTTGTTTTCTGTTGAAGTAACCCTAAGCAGAGGCCAGGGAAAGAAACTTTCATTGGAAAGCATTTGCAGTGATTGCACAGAACTTTGAGTTTCCTGGAATCTCAGCAAATATTTTTTCACCCTAACTTGTTGTTAACTCGACAGGAAAGATAAGTAGACTGGTTGCATTTGGCTGCCCAAATTTAGATCTTCTAGGTTGAATAGTTGGTTTGCAGGAATACTTTGAAATTTTAGGTTTCACTTCATTTTCCCCTATAGGGATACATGCATATGGAACTCTAAATCAAACACGGTTTTTGCTGTGTGCTTGTAACTTGACTCATTCAACTAGTTCTCAGTGCACTCTCTATGCATTGTTCCCTGTTGAAGTAGCCCTAAGCAGAGGCAAGGAAAACACACTTTCTTTGGAAAGTATTCACCGAGCTTCCAAAAAACTCAGAGATTACGGAAACCTCAGCAAATATTTTGTCACCCTATCTTGTTGATACTTGGTAGGAAAAAGGTGTATACCAGTTGTGCTTGGCTGCACAAATTTTGTTCTGCTAGGTTGAAGCATTCCTTTGCAGGACGACTTTGAATATTTAGGTTTTACTACATTTTCCCCTCTAGGGATACATGCTTTTGAAAATCTAAATCAAACACGGTTTGTGCTAGCTGCTTGAAACTTGACTCACTGAATGAATTCTCATTGTGCTCTCTACGCTTCGTTACCGGTTTATGTACCCCTAAGCAGAGCAAAGAAAAATAGACTTTCATTTGAACGTGTTTGTAGAGCATCCACAGAACTCAAGAGTTTACTGGACTCTCAGCAAATGTTTTTTCACCCGATCTTTTGAAACTTGGCAGCAAAAATGAGTATATGGGTTGCACTTGGCAGCCCAAATTTCGTAATCTTATGTTGAAGAGTTCCTTTGCAGGAATACTTTGAATTTTTAGGTTTAACTTCTTTTTTCCCTATGTGAATACATGCATTTGGAATGCTAAATCAAACACAGTTTGTGATACCTGTTTGAAACTTGGCTCACTCAATTAGTTCTCAGTGCACTCTCTATGCATTGTCCCCCGCTGAAGTATCCCCAAGCAGAGGCAAGGAAAATACGCTTTCTTATGTAAGTGTTTGCAGAGCTTCCACAAAACTCCCAAGTTTACTGGAATTTCAGCGAATATTTTTTCACTTGATCTTGTTGATCCTAGGTAAGAAAGATGAGTATACCAGTTGCATTTGCCTGCCAAAATTTCGTTCTTCTAAGTTGAAGCATGTGCTTTCAGGAAGACATTGCATTAGGGGGGGTTTCTCTTCATTTTAACCTATAGGAATACATGCATTTGGAACTCTAAATCAAACACTGTTTGTGCCAGCTGCTTGAAGCTTGACTCACTCAATTAGTTCCTGGTGTACTCTCTGTGCTTTGTTCCCTGTTGAAGTGGTCCTAAGTGGAGGCGAGGAACATACGCTTTCCTTAGAAAGCATTTACAGAGCTTCAACAGAGCTCCAAGTGAACTGGAATCTCTGCAAATATTTACTCACCTGATCTTGATGACCCTTGTCAGGAAAGATGAGTATACCAGTTGCACTTAGCTACCCAAATGTCGTTCTTCTAGGTTGAAAAGTTCGTTTGCAGGAACACTTTGAATTTTTAGGTTTCACTTCACTTTTCCTTATATGGACGTATGCATTTGGACTTATAAATCAAACACTGTTGATGCTAGCTGCTTGAAACTGAAACTCATTCAACTAGTTCTCAGTGCGATCTCTATGCTTTGTTTTCTGTTGAAGTAACCCTAAGCAGAGGCCAGGGAAAGAAACTTTCATTGGAAAGCATTTGCAGTGATTGCACAGAACTTTGAGTTTCCTGGAATCTCAGCAAATATTTTTTCACCCTAACTTGTTGTTAACTCGACAGGAAAGATAAGTAGACTGGTTGCATTTGGCTGCCCAAATTTAGATCTTCTAGGTTGAATAGTTGGTTTGCAGGAATACTTTGAAATTTTAGGTTTCACTTCATTTTCCCCTATAGGGATACATGCATATGGAACTCTAAATCAAACACGGTTTTTGCTGTGTGCTTGTAACTTGACTCATTCAACTAGTTCTCAGTGCACTCTATATGCATTGTTCCCTGTTGAAGTAGCCCTAAGCAGAGGCAAGGAAAACACACTTTCTTTGGAAAGTATTCACCGAGCTTCCAAAAAACTCAGAGATTACGGAAACCTCAGCAAATATTTTGTCACCCTATCTTGTTGATACTTGGTAGGAAAAAGGTGTATACCAGTTGCGCTTGGCTGCACAAATTTTGTTCTGCTAGGTTGAAGCATTCCTTTGCAGGACGACTTTGAATATTTAGGTTTTACTACATTTTCCCCTCTAGGGATACATGCTTTTGAAAATCTAAATCAAACACGGTTTGTGCTAGCTGCTTGAAACTTGACTCACTGAGTGAATTCTCATTGTGCTCTCTACGCTTCGTTACCGGTTTATGTACCCCTAAGCAGAGCAAAGAAAAAAAGACTTTCATTTGAACGTGTTTGTAGAGCATCCACAGAACTCAAGAGTTTACTGGACTCTCAGCAAATGTTTTTTCACCCGATCTTGTTGAAACTTGGCAGCAAAAATGAGTATATGGGTTGCACTTGGCAGCCCAAATTTCGTAATCTTATGTTGAAGAGTTCCTTTGCAGGAACTCTTTGAATTTTTAGGTTTAACTTCTTTTTTCCCTATGTGAACACATGCATTTGGAATGCTAAATCAAACACAGTTTGTGATACCTGTTTGAAACTTGGCTCACTCAATTAGTTCTCAGTGCACTCTCTATGCATTGTCCCCCGCTGAAGTATCCCCAAGCAGAGGCAAGGAAAATACGCTTTCTTATGTAAGTGTTTGCAGAGCTTCCACAAATCTCCCAAGTTTACTGGAATTTCAGCGAATATTTTTTCACTTGATCTTGTTGATCCTAGGTAAGAAAAATGAGTATACCAGTTGCATTTGCCTGCCAAAATTTCTTTCTTCTAAGTTGAAGCATGTGCTTTCAGGAAGACATTGCATTTGGGGGGGTTTCTCTTCATTTTAACCTATAGGAATACATGCATTTGGAACTCTAAATCAAACACTGTTTGTGCCAGCTGCTTGAAGCTTGACTCACTCAATTAGTTCCTGCTGTACTCTCTGTGCTTTGTTCCCTGTTGAAGTGGTCCTAAGTGGAGGCGAGGAACATACGCTTTCCTTAGAAAGCATTTACAGAGCTTCAACAGAGCTCCAAGTTAACTGGAATCTCTGCAAATATTTACTCACCTGATCTTGATGACCCTTGTCAGGAAAGATGAGTATACCAGTTGCACTTAGCTACCCAAATGTCGTTCTTCTAGGTTGAAAAGTTCGTTTGCAGGAACACTTTGAATTTTTAGGTTTCACTTCACTTTTCCTTATAGGGACGTATGCATTTGGACTTATAAATCAAACACGGTTTATGCTAGCTGCTTGAAACTGAAACTCACTCAACTAGTTCTCAGTGCGATCTCTATGCTTTGTTTTCTGTTGAAGTAACCCTAAGCAGAGGCCAGGGAAAGAAACTTTCATTGGAAAGCATTTGCAGTGATTGCACAGAACTTTGAGTTTCCTGGAATCTAAGCAAATATCTTTTCACCCTAACTTGTTTTTAACTCGACAGGAAAGATAAGTATACCGGTTGCATTTGGCTGCCCAAATTTAGATCTTCTGGGTTGAATAGTTGGTTTGCAGGAATACTTTGAAATTTTAGGTTTCACTTCATTTTCCCCTATAGGGATACATGCATATGGAACTCTAAATCAAACACGGTTTTTGCTGTGTGCTTGTAACTTGACTCATTCAACTAGTTCTCAGTGCACTCTCTATGCATTGTTCCCTGTTGAAGTAGCCCTAAGCAGAGGCAAGGAAAACACACTTTCTTTGGAAAGTATTCACCGAGCTTCCAAAAAACTCAGAGATTACGGAAACCTCAGCAAATATTTTGTCACCCTATCTTGTTGATACTTGGTAGGAAAAAGGTGTATACCAGTTGTGCTTGGCTGAACAAATTTTGTTCTGCTAGGTTGAAGCATTCCTTTGCAGGACGACTTTGAATATTTAGGTTTTACTACATTTTCCCCTCTAGGGATACATGCTTTTGAAAATCTAAATCAAACACGGTTTGTGCTAGCTGCTTGAAACTTGAATCACTGAATGAATTCTCATTGTGCTCTCTACGCTTCGTTACCGGTTTATGTACCCCTAAGCAGAGCAAAGAAAAATAGACTTTCATTTGAACGTGTTTGTAGAGCATCCACAGAACTCAAGAGTTTACTGGACTCTCAGCAAATGTTTTTTCACCCGATCTTTTGAAACTTGGCAGCAAAAATGAGTATATGGGTTGCACTTGGCAGCCCAAATTTCGTAATCTTATGTTGAAGAGTTCCTTTGCAGGAATACTTTGAATTTTTAGGTTTAACTTCTTTTTTCCCTATGTGAATACATGCATTTGGAATGCTAAATCAAACACAGTTTGTGATACCTGTTTGAAACTTGGCTCACTCAATTAGTTCTCAGTGCACTCTCTATGCATTGTCCCCCGCTGAAGTATCCCCAAGCAGAGGCAAGGAAAATACGCTTTCTTATGTAAGTGTTTGCAGAGCTTCCACAAAACTCCCAAGTTTACTGGAATTTCAGCGAATATTTTTTCACTTGATCTTGTTGATCCTAGGTAAGAAAGATGAGTATACCAGTTGCATTTGCCTGCCAAAATTTCGTTCTTCTAAGTTGAAGCATGTGCTTTCAGGAAGACATTGCATTAGGGGGGGTTTCTCTTCATTTTAACCTATAGGAATACATGCATTTGGAACTCTAAATCAAACACTGTTTGTGCCAGCTGCTTGAAGCTTGACTCACTCAATTAGTTCCTGGTGTACTCTCTGTGCTTTGTTCCCTGTTGAAGTGGTCCTAAGTGGAGGCGAGGAACATACGCTTTCCTTAGAAAGCATTTACAGAGCTTCAACAGAGCTCCAAGTGAACTGGAATCTCTGCAAATATTTACTCACCTGATCTTGATGACCCTTGTCAGGAAAGATGAGTATACCAGTTGCACTTAGCTACCCAAATGTCGTTCTTCTAGGTTGAAAAGTTCGTTTGCAGGAACACTTTGAATTTTTAGGTTTCACTTCACTTTTCCTTATAGGGACGTATGCATTTGGACTTATAAATCAAACACTGTTGATGCTAGCTGCTTGAAACTGAAACTCATTCAACTAGTTCTCAGTGCGATCTCTATGCTTTGTTTTCTGTTGAAGTAACCCTAAGCAGAGGCCAGGGAAAGAAACTTTCATTGGAAAGCATTTGCAGTGATTGCACAGAACTTTGAGTTTCCTGGAATCTCAGCAAATATTTTTTCACCCTAACTTGTTGTTAACTCGACAGGAAAGATAAGTAGACTGGTTGCATTTGGCTGCCCAAATTTAGATCTTCTAGGTTGAATAGTTGGTTTGCAGGAATACTTTGAAATTTTAGGTTTCACTTCATTTTCCCCTATAGGGATACATGCATATGGAACTCTAAATCAAACACGGTTTTTGCTGTGTGCTTGTAACTTGACTCATTCAACTAGTTCTCAGTGCACTCTCTATGCATTGTTCCCTGTTGAAGTAGCCCTAAGCAGAGGCAAGGAAAACACACTTTCTTTGGAAAGTATTCACCGAGCTTCCAAAAAACTCAGAGATTACGGAAACCTCAGCAAATATTTTGTCACCCTATCTTGTTGATACTTGGTAGGAAAAAGGTGTATACCAGTTGCGCTTGGCTGCACAAATTTTGTTCTGCTAGGTTGAAGCATTCCTTTGCAGGACGACTTTGAATATTTAGGTTTTACTACATTTTCCCCTCTAGGGATACATGCTTTTGAAAATCTAAATCAAACACGGTTTGTGCTAGCTGCTTGAAACTTGACTCACTGAGTGAATTCTCATTGTGCTCTCTACGCTTCGTTACCGGTTTATGTACCCCTAAGCAGAGCAAAGAAAAAAAGACTTTCATTTGAACGTGTTTGTAGAGCATCCACAGAACTCAAGAGTTTACTGGACTCTCAGCAAATGTTTTTTCACCCGATCTTGTTGAAACTTGGCAGCAAAAATGAGTATATGGGTTGCACTTGGCAGCCCAAATTTCGTAATCTTATGTTGAAGAGTTCCTTTGCAGGAACTCTTTGAATTTTTAGGTTTAACTTCTTTTTTCCCTATGTGAACACATGCATTTGGAATGCTAAATCAAACACAGTTTGTGATACCTGTTTGAAACTTGGCTCACTCAATTAGTTCTCAGTGCACTCTCTATGCATTGTCCCCCGCTGAAGTATCCCCAAGCAGAGGCAAGGAAAATACGCTTTCTTATGTAAGTGTTTGCAGAGCTTCCACAAATCTCCCAAGTTTACTGGAATTTCAGCGAATATTTTTTCACTTGATCTTGTTGATCCTAGGTAAGAAAAATGAGTATACCAGTTGCATTTGCCTGCCAAAATTTCTTTCTTCTAAGTTGAAGCATGTGCTTTCAGGAAGACATTGCATTTGGGGGGGTTTCTCTTCATTTTAACCTATAGGAATACATGCATTTGGAACTCTAAATCAAACACTGTTTGTGCCAGCTGCTTGAAGCTTGACTCACTCAATTAGTTCCTGCTGTACTCTCTGTGCTTTGTTCCCTGTTGAAGTGGTCCTAAGTGGAGGCGAGGAACATACGCTTTCCTTAGAAAGCATTTACAGAGCTTCAACAGAGCTCCAAGTTAACTGGAATCTCTGCAAATATTTACTCACCTGATCTTGATGACCCTTGTCAGGAAAGATGAGTATACCAGTTGCACTTAGCTACCCAAATGTCGTTCTTCTAGGTTGAAAAGTTCGTTTGCAGGAACACTTTGAATTTTTAGGTTTCACTTCACTTTTCCTTATAGGGACGTATGCATTTGGACTTATAAATCAAACACGGTTTATGCTAGCTGCTTGAAACTGAAACTCACTCAACTAGTTCTCAGTGCGATCTCTATGCTTTGTTTTCTGTTGAAGTAACCCTAAGCAGAGGCCAGGGAAAGAAACTTTCATTGGAAAGCATTTGCAGTGATTGCACAGAACTTTGAGTTTCCTGGAATCTAAGCAAATATCTTTTCACCCTAACTTGTTTTTAACTCGACAGGAAAGATAAGTATACCGGTTGCATTTGGCTGCCCAAATTTAGATCTTCTGGGTTGAATAGTTGGTTTGCAGGAATACTTTGAAATTTTAGGTTTCACTTCATTTTCCCCTATAGGGATACATGCATATGGAACTCTAAATCAAACACGGTTTTTGCTGTGTGCTTGTAACTTGACTCATTCAACTAGTTCTCAGTGCACTCTCTATGCATTGTTCCCTGTTGAAGTAGCCCTAAGCAGAGGCAAGGAAAACACACTTTCTTTGGAAAGTATTCACCGAGCTTCCAAAAAACTCAGAGATTACGGAAACCTCAGCAAATATTTTGTCACCCTATCTTGTTGATACTTGGTAGGAAAAAGGTGTATACCAGTTGTGCTTGGCTGAACAAATTTTGTTCTGCTAGGTTGAAGCATTCCTTTGCAGGACGACTTTGAATATTTAGGTTTTACTACATTTTCCCCTCTAGGGATACATGCTTTTGAAAATCTAAATCAAACACGGTTTGTGCTAGCTGCTTGAAACTTGAATCACTGAATGAATTCTCATTGTGCTCTCTACGCTTCGTTACCGGTTTATGTACCCCTAAGCAGAGCAAAGAAAAATAGACTTTCATTTGAACGTGTTTGTAGAGCATCCACAGAACTCAAGAGTTTACTGGACTCTCAGCAAATGTTTTTTCACCCGATCTTTTGAAACTTGGCAGCAAAAATGAGTATATGGGTTGCACTTGGCAGCCCAAATTTCGTAATCTTATGTTGAAGAGTTCCTTTGCAGGAATACTTTGAATTTTTAGGTTTAACTTCTTTTTTCCCTATGTGAATACATGCATTTGGAATGCTAAATCAAACACAGTTTGTGATTCCTGTTTGAAACTTGGCTCACTCAATTAGTTCTCAGTGCACTCTCTATGCATTGTCCCCCGCTGAAGTATCCCCAAGCAGAGGCAAGGAAAATACGCTTTCTTATGTAAGTGTTTGCAGAGCTTCCACAAAACTAACAAGTTTACTGGAATTTCAGCGAATATTTTTTCACTTGATCTTGTTGATCCTAGGTAAGAAAGATGAGTATACCAGTTGCATTTTGCCTGCCAAAATTTCGTTCTTCTAAGTTGAAGCATGTGCTTTCAGGAAGACATTGCATTTGGGGGGGGGGGTTTCTCTTCATTTTAACCTATAGGAATACATGCATTTGGAACTCTAAATCAAACACTGTTTGTGCCAGCTGCTTGAAGCTTGACTCACTCAATTAGTTCCTGGTGTACTCTCTGTGCTTTGTTCCCTGTTGAAGTGGTCCTAAGTGGAGGCGAGGAACATACGCTTTCCTTAGAAAGCATTTACAGAGCTTCAACAGAGCTCCAAGTGAACTGGAATCACTGCAAATATTTACTCACCTGATCTTGATGACCCTTGTCAGGAAAGATGAGTATACCAGTTGCACTTAGCTACCCAAATGTCGTTCTTCTAGGTTGAAAAGATCGTTTGCAGGAACACTTTGAATTTTTAGGTTTCACTTCATTTTTCCTTATAGGGACGTATGCATTTGGACTTATAAATCAAACACGGTTTATGCTAGCTGCTTGAAACTGAAACTCACTCAACTAGTTCTCAGTGCGATCTCTATGCTTTGTTTTCTGTTGAAGTAAACCTAAGCAGAGGCCAGGGAAAGAAACTTTCATTGGAAAGCATTTGCAGTGATTGCACAGAACTTTGAGTTTCCTGGAATCTCAGCAAATATTTTTTCACCCTAACTTGTTGTTAACTCGACAGGAAAGATAAGTATACCGGTTGCATTTGGCTGCCCAAATTTAGATCTTCTAGGTTGAATAGTTGGTTTACAGGAATACTTTGAAATTTTAGGTTTCACTTCATTTTCCCCTATAGGGATACATGCACATGGAACTCTAAATCAAAACACGGTTTTTGCTGTGTGCTTGTAACTTGACTCATTCAACTAGTTCTCAGTGCACTCTCTATGCATTGTTCCCTGTTGAAGTAGCCCTAAGCAGAGGCAAGGAAAACACACTTTCTTTGGGAAAGTATTCACCGAGCTTCCAAAAAACTCAGAGATTACGGAAACCTCAGCAAATATTTTGTCACCCTATCTTGTTGATACTTGGTAGGAAAAAGGTGTATACCAGTTGCGCTTGGCTGCACAAATTTGTTTCTGCTAGGTTGAAGCATTCCTTTGCAAGACGACTTTGAATATTTAGGTTTTACTACATTTTCCCCTCTAGGGATTACATGCTTTTCAAAATCTAAATCAAACACGGTTTGTGCTAGCTGCTTGAAACTTGACTCACTGAATGAATTCTCATTGTGCTCTCTACGCTTTGTTACCGGTTTATGTACCCCTAAGCAGAGCAAAGAAAAATAGACTTTCATTTGAACGTGTTTGTAGAGCATCCACAGAACTCAAGAGTTTACTGGACTCTCAGCAAATGTTTTTTCACCTGATCTTGTTGAAACTTGGCAGCAAAAATGAGTATATGGGTTCCACTTGGCAGCCCAAATTTCGTAATCTTATGTTGAAGAGTTCCTTTGCAGGAACACTTTGAATTTTTAGGTTTAACTTCTTTTGTCCCTATGTTGAATACATGCATTTGGAATGCTAAATCAAACACAGTTTGTGATACCTGTTTGAAACTTGGCTCACTCAATTAGTTCTCAGTGCACTCTCTATGCATTGTCCCCCGCTGAAGTATCCCCAAGCAGAGGCAAGGAAAATACGCTTTCTTATGTAAGTGTTTGCAGAGCTTCCACAAAACTCCCAAGTTTACTGGAAATTTCAGCGAATATTTTATCACTTGATCTTGTTGATCCTAGGTAAGAAAGATGAGTATACCAGTTGCATTTGCCTGCCAAAATTTCGTTCTTCTAAGTTGAAGCATGTGCTTTCAGGAAGACATTGCATTTGGGGGGGTTTCTCTTCATTTTAACCTATAGGAATACATGCATTTGGAACTCTAAATCAAACACTGTTTGTGGCCAGCTGCTTGAAGCTTGACTCACTCAATTAGTTCCTGGTGTACTCTCTGTGCTTTGTTCCCTGTTGAAGTGGTCCTAAGTGGAGGCGAGGAACATACGCTTTCCTTAGAAAGCATTTACAGAGCTTCAACAGAGCTCCAAGTGAACTGGAATCTCTGCAAATATTTACTCACCTGATCTTGATGACCCTTCTCATGAAAGATGAGTATACCAGTTGCACTTAGCTACCCAAATGTCGTTCTTCTAGGTTGAAAAGTTCGTTTGCAGGAACACTTTGAATTTTTAGGTTTCACTTCACTTTTCCTTATAGGGACGTATGCATTTGGACTTATAAATCAAACACGGTTTATGCTAGCTGCTTGAAACTGAAACTCACTCAACTAGTTCTCAGTGCGATCTCTATGCTTTGTTTTCTGTTGAAGTAACCCTAAGCAGAGGCCAGGGAAAGAAACTTTCATTGGAAAGCATTTGCAGTGATTCCACAGAACTTTGAGTTTCCTGGAATCTCAGCAAATATTTTTTCACCCTAACTTGTTGTTAACTCGACAGGAAAGATAAGTAGACCGGTTGCATTTGGCTGCCCAAATTTAGATCTTCTGGGTTGAATAGTTGGTTTGCAGGAATACTTTAAAATTTTAGGTTTCACTTCATTTTCCCCTATAGGGATACATGCATATGGAACTCTAAATCAAACACGGTTTTTGCTGTGTGCTTGTAACTTGACTCATTCAACTAGTTCTCAGTGCACTCTCTATGCATTGTTCCCTGTTGAAGTAGCCCTAAGCAGAGGCAAGGAAAACACACTTTCTTTGGAAAGTATTCACCGAGCTTCCAAAAAACTCAGAGATTACGGAAACCTCAACAAATATTTTGTCACCCTATCTTGTTGATACTTGGTAGGAAAAAGGTGTATACCAGTTGCGCTTGGCTGCACAAATTTTGTTCTGCTAGGTTGAAGCATTCCTTTGCAGGATGACTTTGAATATTTAGGTTTTACTACATTTTCCCCTCTAGGGATACATGCTTTTGAAAATCTAAATCAAACACGGTTTGTGCCAGCTGCTTGAAACTTGACTCACTGAATGAATTCTCATTGTGCTCTCTACGCTTTGTTACCGGTTTATGTACCCCTAAGCAGAGCAAAGAAAAATAGACTTTCATTTGAACGTGTTTGTAGAGCATCCACAGAACTCAAGAGTTTACTGGACTCTCAGCAAATGTTTTTTCACCCGATCTTGTTGAAACTTGGCAGCAAAAATGAGTATATGGGTTGCACTTGGCAGCCCAAATTTCGTAATCTTATGTTGAAGAGTTCCTTTGCAGGAACACTTTGAATTTTTAGGTTTAACTTCTTTTTTCCCTATGTGAATACATGCATTTGGAATGCTAAATCAAACACAGTTTGTGATACCTGTTTGAAACTTGGCTCACTCAATTAGTTCTCAGTGCACTCTCTATGCATTGTCCCCCGCTGAAGTATCCCCAAGCAGAGGCAAGGAAAATACGCTTTCTTATGTAAGTGTTTGCAGAGCTTCCACAAAACTCCCAAGTTTACTGGAATTTCAGCGAATATTTTTTCACTTGATCTTGTTGATCCTAGGTAAGAAAGATGAGTATACCAGTTGCATTTGCCTGCCAAAATTTCGTTCTTCTAAGTTGAAGCATGTGCTTTCAGGAAGACATTGCATTTGGGGCGGGGTTTCTCTTCATTTTAACCTATAGGAAATACATGCATTTGGAACTCTAAATCAAACACTGTTTGTGCTAGCTGCTTGAAGCTTGACTCACTCAATTAGTTCCTGGTGTACTCTCTGTGCTTTGTTCCCTGTTGAAGTGGTCCTAAGTGGAGGCGAGGAACATAAACTTTCCTTAGAAAGCATTTACAGAGCTTCCACAGAGCTCCAAGTGAACTGGAATCTCTGCAAATATTTACTCACCTGATCTTGATGACCCTTGTCAGGAAAGATGAGTATACCAGTTGCACTTAGCTACCCAAATGTCGTCCTTCTACGTTGAAAAGTTCGTTTGCAGGAACACTTTGAATTTTTAGGTTTCACTTCACTTTTCCTTATAGGGACGTATGCATTTGGACTTATAAATCAAACACGGTTTATGCTAGCTGCTTGAAACTGAAACTCACTCAACTAGTTCTCAGTGTGATCTCTATGCTTTGTTTTCTGTTGAAGTTAACCCTAAGCAGAGGCCAGGGAAAGAAACGTTCATTGGAAAGCATTTGCAGTGATTGCACAGAACTTTGAGTTTCCTGGAATCTCAGCAAATATTTTTTCACCCTAACTTGTTGTTAACTCGACAGGAAAGATAAGTAGACAGGTTGCATTTGGCTGCCCAAATTTAGATCTTCTGGGTTGAATAGTTGGTTTGCAGGAATACTTTGAAATTTTAGGTTTCACTTCATTTTCCCCTATAGGGATACATGCATATGGAACTCTAAATCAAACACGGTTTTTGCTGTGTGCTTGTAACTTGACTCATTCAACTAGTTCTCAGTGCACTCTCTATGCATTGTTCCCTGTTGAAGTAGCCCTAAGCAGAGGCAAGGAAAACACACTTTCTTTGGAAAGTATTCACCGAGCTTCCAAAAACTCAGAGATTACGGAAACCTCAGCAAATATTTTGTCACCCTATCTTGTTGATACTTGGTAGGAAAAAGGTGTATACCAGTTGCGCTTGGCTGCACAAATTTTGTTCTGCTAGGTTGAAGCACTCCTTTGCAGGATGACTTTGAATATATAGGTTTTACTACATTTTCCCCTCTAGGGATACATGCTTTTGAAAATCTAAATCAAACACGGTTTGTGCTAGCTGCTTGAAACTTGACTCACTGAATGAATTCTCATTGTGCTCTCTATGCTTTGTTACCGGTTTATGTACCCCTAAGCAGAGCAAAGAAAAATAGACTTTCATTTGAACGTGTTTGTAGAGCATCCACAGAACTCAAGAGTTTACTGGACTCTCAGCAAATGTTTTTTCACCCGATCTTGTTGAAACTTGGCAGCAAAATGAGTATATGGGTTGCACTTGGCAGCCCCAAATTTCGTAATCTTATGTTGAAGAGTTCTTTTGCAGGAACACTTTGAATTTTTAGGTTTAACTTCTTTTTTCCCTATGTGAATACATGCATTTGGAATGCTAAATCAAAACACAGTTTGTGATACCTGTTTGAAACTGGCTCACTCAATTAGTTCTCAGTGCACTCTCTATGCATTGTCCCCCGCTGAAGTATCCCCAAGCAGAGGCAAGGAAAATACGCTTTCTTATGTAAGAGTTTGCAGAGCTTCCACAAAACTCCCAAGTTTACTGGAATTTCAGCGAATATTTTTTCACTTGATCTTGTTGATCCTAGGTAAGAAAGATGAGTATACCAGTTGCATTTGCCTGCCAAAATTTCGTTCTTCTAAGTTGAAGCATGTGCTTTCAGGAAGACATTGCATTTGGGGGATTTCTCTTCATTTTCACCTATAGGAATACATGCATTTGGAACTCTAAATCAAACACTGTTGTGCTAGCTGCTTGAAGCTTGACTCACTCAATTAGTTCCTCATGTACTCTCTGTGCTTTGTTCCCTGTTGAAGTGGTCCTAAGTGGAGGCGTGGAACATACGTTTTCCTTAGAAAGCATTTACAGAGCTTCAACAGAGCTCCAAGTGAACTGGAATCTCTGCAAATATTTACTCACCTGATCTTGATGACCCTTGTCAGGAAAGATGAGTATACCAGTTGCACTTAGCTACGCAAATGTCGTTCTTCTCGGTTGAAAAGTTCGTTTGCAGGAACACTTTGAATTTTTAGGTTTCACTTCACTTTTCCTTATAGGGACGTATGCATTTGGACTTATAAATCAAACACGGTTTATGCTAGCTGCTTGAAACTGAAACTCACTCAACTAGTTCTCAGTGTGATCTCTATGCTTTGTTTTCTGTTGAAGTAACCCTAAGCAGAGGCCAGGGAAAGAAACATTCATTGGACAGCATTTGCAGTGATTCCACAGAACTTTGAGTTTCCTGGAATCTCAGCAAATATTTTTTCACCCTAACTTGTTGTTAACTCGACAGGAAAGATAAGTATACCGGTTGCATTTGGCTGCCCAAATTTAGATCTTCTAGGTTGAATAGTTGGTTTGCAGGAATACTTTGAAATTTTAGGTTTCACTTCATTTTCCCCTATAGGGATACATGCACATGGAACTCTAAATCAAACACGGTTTTTGCTGTGTGCTTGTAACTTGACTCACATTCAACTAGTTCTCAGTGCACTCTCTATGCATTGTTCCCTGTTGAAGTAGCCCTAAGCAGAGGCAAGGAAAACACACTTTCTTTGGAAAGTATTCACCGAGCTTCCAAAAAACTCAGAGATTACGGAAACCTCAGCAAATATTTTGTCACCCTATCTTGTTGATACTTGGTAGGAAAAAGTTGTATACCAGTTGCGCTTGGATGCACAAATTTTATTCTGCTAGGTTGAAGCATTCCTTTGCAGGATGACTTTGAATATTTAGGTTTTACTACATTTTCTCCTCTAGGGATACATGCTTTTGAAAATCTAAATCAAACACGGTTTGTGCTAGCTGCTTGAAACTTGACTCACTGAATGAATTCTCATTGTGCTCTCTACGCTTTGTTACCGGTTTATGTACCCGTAAGCAGAGCAAAGAAAAATAGACTTTCATTTGAACGTGGTTTGTAGAGCATCCACAGAACTCAAGAGTTTACTGGACTCTCAGCAAATGTTTTTTCACCCGATCTTGTTGAAACTTGGCAGCAAAAATGAGTATATGGGTTGCACTTGGCAGCCCAAATTTCGTAATCTTATGTTGAAGAGTTCCTTTGCAGGAACACTTTGAATTTTTAGGTTTAACTTCTTTTTTCCCTATGTGAATACATGCATTTGGAATGCTAAATCAAACACAGTTTGTGATACCTGTTTGAAACTTGGCTCACTCAATTAGTTCTCAGTGCACTCTCTATGCATTGTCCCCCGCTGAAGTATCCCCAAGCAGAGGCAAGGAAAATACGCTTTCTTATGTAAGTGTTTGCAGAGCTTCCACAAAACTCCCAAGTTTACTGGAATTTCAGCGAATATTTTTTCACTTGATCTTGTTGATCCTAGGTAAGAAAGATGAGTATACCAGTTGCATTTGCCTGCCAAAATTTCGTTCTTCTAAGTTGAAGCATGTGCTTTCAGGAATACATTGCATTTGGGGGGGTTTCTCTTCATTTTAACCTATAGGAATACATGCATTTGGAACTCTAAATCAAACACTGTTTGTGCCAGCTGCTTGAAGCTTGACTCACTCAATTAGTTCCTGGTGTACTCTCTGTGCTTTGTTCCCTGTCGAAGTGGTCCTAAGTGGAGGCGAGGAACATACGCTTTCCTTAGAAAGCATTTACAGAGCTTCAACAGAGCTCCAAGTGAACTGGAATCTCTGCAAATATTTACTCACCTGATCTTGATGACCCTTGTCAGGAAAGATGAGTATACCAGTTGCACTTAGCTACCCAAATGTCGTTCTTCTCGGTTGAAAAGTTCGTTTGCAGGGAACACTTTGAATTTTTAGGTTTCACTTCACTTTTCCTTATAGGGACGTATGCATTTGGACTTATAAATCAAACACGGTTTATGCTAGCTGCTTGAAACTGAAACTCACTCAACTAGTTCTCAGTGTGATCTCTATGCTTTGTTTTCTGTTGAAGTAACCCTAAGCAGAGGCCAGGGAAAGAAACATTCATTGGACAGCATTTGCAGTGATTCCACAGAACTTTGAGTTTCCTGGAATCTCAGCAAATATTTTTTCACCCTAACTTGTTGTTAACTCGACAGGAAAGATAAGTATACCGGTTGCATTTGGCTGCCCAAATTTAGATCTTCTAGGTTGAATAGTTGGTTTGCAGGAATACTTTGAAATTTTAGGTTTCACTTCATTTTCCCCTATAGGGATACATGCACATGGAACTCTAAATCAAACACGGTTTTTGCTGTGTGCTTGTAACTTGACTCATTCAACTAGTTCTCAGTGCACTCTCTATGCATTGTTCCCTGTTGAAGTAGCCCTAAGCAGAGGCAAGGAAAACACACTTTCTTTGGAAAGTATTCACCGAGCTTCCAAAAAACTCAGAGATTACGGAAACCTCAGCAAATATTTTGTCACCCTATCTTGTTGATACTTGGTAGGAAAAAGGTGTATACCAGTTGCGCTTGGATGCACAAATTTTATTCTGCTAGGTTGAAGCATTCCTTTGCAGGATGACTTTGAATATTTAGGTTTTACTACATTTTCTCCTCTAGGGATACATGCTTTTGAAAATCTAAATCAAACACGGTTTGTGCTAGCTGCTTGAAACTTGACTCACTGAATGAATTCTCATTGTGCTCTCTACGCTTTGTTACCGGTTTATGTACCCGTAAGCAGAGCAAAGAAAAATAGACTTTCATTTGAACGTGTTTGTAGAGCATCCACAGAACTCAAGAGTTTACTGGACTCTCAGCAAATGTTTTTTCACCCGATCTTGTTGAAACTTGGCAGCAAAAATGAGTATATGGGTTGCACTTGGCAGCCCAAATTTCGTAATCTTATGTTGAAGAGTTCCTTTGCAGGAACACTTTGAATTTTTAGGTTTAACTTCTTTTTTCCCTATGTGAATACATGCATTTGGAATGCTAAATCAAACACAGTTTGTGATACCTGTTTGAAACTTGGCTCACTCAATTAGTTCTCAGTGCACTCTCTATGCATTGTCCCCCGCTGAAGTATCCCCAAGCAGAGGCAAGGAAAATACGCTTTCTTATGTAAGTGTTTGCAGAGCTTCCACAAAACTCCCAAGTTTACTGGAATTTCAGCGAATATTTTTTCACTTGATCTTGTTGATCCTAGGTAAGAAAGATGAGTATACCAGTTGCATTTGCATGCCAAAATTTCGTTCTTCTAAGTTGAAGCATGTGCTTTCAGGAAGACATTGCATTTGGGGGGGGGGGTTCTCTTCATTTTAACCTATAGGAATACATGCATTTGGAACTCTAAATCAAACACTGTTTGTGCCAGCTGCTTGAAGCTTGACTCACTCAATTAGTTCCTGGTGTACTCTCTGTGCTTTGTTCCCTGATGGAAGTGGTCCTAAGTGGAGGCGAGGAACATACGCTTTCCTTAGAAAGCATTTACAGAGCTTCAACAGAGCTCCAAGTTAACTGGAATCTCTGCAAATATTTACTCACCTGATCTTGATGACCCTTGTCAGGAAAGATGAGTATACCAGTTGCACTTAGCTACCCAAATGTCGTTCTTCTAGGTTGAAAAGTTCGTTTGCAGGAACACTTTGAATTTTTAGGTTTCACTTCACTTTTCCTTATAGGGACGTATGCATTTGGACTTATAAATCAAACACGGTTTATGCCAGCTGCTTGAAACTGAAACTCACTCAACTAGTTCTCAGTGCGATCTCTATGCTTTGTTTTCTGTTGAAGTAACCCTAAGCAGAGGCCAGGGAAAGAAACTTTCATTGGAAAGCATTTGCAGTGATTGCACAGAACTTTGAGTTTCCTGGAATCTCAGCAAATATTTTTTCACCCTTACTTGTTGTTAACTCGACAGGAAAGATAAGTATACCGGTTGCATTTGGCTGCCCAAATTTAGATCTTCTAGGTTGAATAGTTGGTTTGCAGGAATACTTTGAAATTTTAGGTTTCACTTCATTTTCCCCTATAGGGATACATGCATATGGAACTCTAAATCAAACACGGTTTTTGCTGTGTGCTTGTAACTTGACTCATTCAACTAGTTCTCAGTGCACTCTCTATGCATTGTTCCCTGTTGATGTAGCCCTAAGCAGAGGCAAGGAAAACACACTTTCTTTGGAAAGTATTCACCGAGCTTCCAAAAAACTCAGAGATTACGGAAACCTCAGCAAATATTTTGTCACCCTATCTTGTTGATACTTGGAAGGAAAAAGGTGTATACCAGTTGCGCTTGGCTGCACAAATTTTGTTCTGCTAGGTTGAAGCATTCCTTTGCAGGACGACTTTGAATATTTAGGTTTTACTACATTTTCCCCTCTAGGGATACATGCTTTTGAAAATCTAAATCAAACACGGTTTGTGCTAGCTGCTTGAAACTTGACTCACTGAATGAATTCTCATTGTGCTCTCTACGCTTTGTTACCGGTTTATGTACCCGTCAGCAGAGCAAAGAAAAATAGACTTTCATTTGAACGTGTTTGTAGAGCATCCACAGAACTCAAGAGTTTACTGGACTCTCAGCAAATGTTTTTTCACCCGATCTTGTTGAAACTTGGCAGCAAAAATGAGTATATGGGTTGCACTTGGCAGCCCAAATTTCGTAATCTTATGTTGAAGAGTTCCTTTGCAGGAACACTTTGAATTTTTAGGTTTAACTTCTTTTTTCCCTATGTGAATACATGCATTTGGAATGCTAAATCAAACACAGTTTGTGATACCTGTTTGAAACTTGGCTCACTCAATTAGTTCTCAGTGCACTCTCTATGCATTGTCCCCCGCTGAAGTATCCCCAAGCAGAGGCAAGGAAAATACGCTTTCTTATGTAAGTGTTTGCAGAGCTTCCACAAAACTCCCAAGTTTACTGGAATTTCAGCGAATATTTTTTCACTTGATCTTGTTGATCCTAGGTAAGAAAGATGAGTATACCAGTTGCATTTGCATGCCAAAATTTCGTTCTTCTAAGTTGAAGCATGTGCTTTCAGGAAGACATTGCATTTGGGGGGGGGGGGTTCTCTTCATTTTAACCTATAGGAATACATGCATTTGGAACTCTAAATCAAACACTGTTTGTGCCAGCTGCTTGAAGCTTGACTCACTCAATTAGTTCCTGGTGTACTCTCTGTGCTTTGTTCCCTGATGAAGTGGTCCTAAGTGGAGGCGAGGAACATACGCTTTCCTTAGAAAGCATTTACAGAGCTTCAACAGAGCTCCCAAGTTAACTGGAATCTCTGCAAATATTTACTCACCTGATCTTGATGACCCTTGTCAGGAAAGATGAGTATACCAGTTGCACTTAGCTACCCAAATGTCGTTCTTCTAGGTTGAAAAGTTCGTTTGCAGGAACACTTTGAATTTTTAGGTTTCACTTCACTTTTCCTTATAGGGACGTATGCATTTGGACTTATAAATCAAACACGGTTTATGCCAGCTGCTTGAAACTGAAACTCACTCAAACTAGTTCTCAGTGCGATCTCTATGCTTTGTTTTCTGTTGAAGTAACCCTAAGCAGAGGCCAGGGAAAGAAACTTTCATTGGAAAGCATTTGCAGTGATTGCACAGAACTTTGAGTTTCCTGGAATCTCAGCAAATATTTTTTCACCCTTACTTGTTGTTAACTCGACAGGAAAGATAAGTATACCGGTTGCATTTGGCTGCCCAAATTTAGATCTTCTAGGTTGAATAGTTGGTTTGCAGGAATACTTTGAAATTTTAGGTTTCACTTCATTTTCCCCTATAGGGATACATGCATATGGAACTCTAAATCAAACACGGTTTTTGCCTGTGTGCTTGTAACTTGACTCATTCAACTAGTTCTCAGTGCACTCTCTATGCATTGTTCCCTGTTGATGTAGCCCTAAGCAGAGGCAAGGAAAACACACTTTCTTTGGAAAGTATTCACCGAGCTTCCAAAAAACTCAGAGATTACGGAAACCTCAGCAAATATTTTGTCACCCTATCTTGTTGATACTTGGAAGGAAAAAGGTGTATACCAGTTGCGCTTGGCTGCACAAATTTTGTTCTGCTAGGTTGAAGCATTCCTTTGCAGGACGACTTTGAAATATTTAGGTTTTACTACATTTTCCCCTCTAGGGATACATGCTTTTGAAAATCTAAATCAAACACGGTTTGTGCTAGCTGCTTGAAACTTGACTCACTGAATGAATTCTCATTGTGCTCTCTACGCTTTGTTACCGGTTTATGTACCCGTCAGCAGAGCAAAGAAAAATAGACTTTCATTTGAACGTGTTTGTAGAGCATCCACAGAACTCAAGAGTTTACTGGACTCTCAGCAAATGTTTTTTCACCCGATCTTGTTGAAACTTGGCAGCAAAAATGAGTATATGGGTTGCACTTGGCAGCCCAAATTTCGTAATCTTATGTTGAAGAGTTCCTTTGCAGGAACACTTTGAATTTTTAGGTTTAACTTCTTTTTTCCCTATGTGAATACATGCATTTGGCATGCTAAATCAAACACAGTTTGTGATACCTGTTTGAAACTTGGCTCACTCAATTAGTTCTCAGTGCACTCTCTATGCATTGTCCCCCGCTGAAGTATCCCCAAGCAGAGGCAAGGAAAATACGCTTTCTTATGTAAGTGTTTGCAGAGCTTCAACAAAACTCCCAAGTTTACTGGAATTTCAGCGAATATTTTTTCACTTGATCTTGTTGATCCTAGGTAAGAAAGATGAGTATACCAGAATGCAATTTTGCCCTAGCCAAAATTTCGTTCTTTCTAAGT